>NC_028643.1:3640479-3653632 GCF_001406875.1 Solanum pennellii
TATATCTTTTGTCCTAAAAACGAAGTCAATAATATATTTGATATTGAAATTAGAGGAACGAATGTCAAAATACTCTTAAAAAGTTACAACAAAGTTGTGATCTCCTAGATATTTCAATGGAATTTCCTTTGTAAGGTTGCTATTGTTATTTCCTTATTATATTTAAAAAGGTTAGTTCATACAAAAATTTACAATGTGTAAAGTGCGTATAAATTTACTATTTCAAATATTTAAAAATAATCATTTTTATATAGTGGCTTTACTTAAATTTAGGTAACATATATTTAAACTTAACCCCTTAGATATAAACCGCGTTAAAAAAAAAACCCTCTCCTCCGGAACCTCTTTAAAAGTGAAAGAAATATTTATATTTTTTAAAAAGAAAATATCACTAGGAAAATTAAAGTGGGGAATGTATTAAAAGATCTTAAAGATGTGTTTTTTCAAATGTGTTTGTAAATTGTGGCTATTTTTACGTAAATAGTTGAACTGTGCGACCGTTTCATCTAAAAGTTTATTGTTAGGCCGAGCAATTTAAAGAGAATAGGCTTTTATTATTTTCATTATATTCTCAACATAAATCTTTATTGACTAACCGTTATTCTTGATTTAAACTTTAGTTTACGCTAACTGGCCAACATAATGAGACCTAGTTTGAACACATACAAAAATTACGAGAAAAATAAATTATTCTAAAAATTAATAGAAAATTATTCATTTTTTATATTTTTAACACTAGTAGTAAAGTAAATGTTTTTGCCTTTATACTTTGTATCCCACCAAACAAATTAATATAACATAAAATAAAATAAGCTATATCAAAGTGGACACAATTTACATAATGTTTTTGTCTACTTGATGGTTCAAATGCTTCATAAATAGGAGTACGATGAACATAAAATCACCTAATGTTTTTCATCTGAGAGCTTGTCAAATATAATTACATCTTCAACCTTTTTCGTGTTAATTGAAGATCGAGGTAAAATAATAAATAATTTATATAAGTAAATTTTGGAATTTAAAGAAATTTATTTCATTCCAAGACTTCGAAACTTTTTGATTGGTTCATTTTAATGTTTTTTTAATCTAATTGACCATAGAGAAAAATAGTTTGAACATATTTGTACGAGAGGCGGAGTCAGAATTAAGAGTTTGACGTTTCACAATCACTTCTTTATCACTGAAATAGGTTCACAAGTTAATATACATATATATATTTATTTAATATTCTAATAAAAATATAGTATCTATCAAAAATCTACTGGATTTATCTGAACCCACGAATACCATCTAGCTTCGCCTATGATTTATTCAACCTCTAAATTGAGAGTTGTAGCTAAATATGAAACGACATGAGCAAATAACATTTTCATAATTAGACGGAATATCTCAATAAAATCAATCTTTTCTATGATTAATTGAATTTTTTTTTTGTTTTCCAACCAAGCAATAATACATTTTTTAGTTTTTTCTGTTTTACTCTTGAAAGAAAATTCTTGTTAATCAAACTATCAGATCTTATTTCACTCATATAACTCAGTCTTCTATGCTACAACTATGATGAAGTATCATTTTTCACTAAATTCATTATCCACTAAAAATAAAGAGTACATTTTGACAAGTTAGGTCACTTGTCACCTTGAGCCATAATAATTAAAATATTTTTAGTAAGCTTACATTTGTCACTACCAAAAATAATATAATAACCCTTATTATCAAGCCTTCCTATCCACATTAGTTTTCCAACAAATTGTGTCAATGTGAAATACCTCAATCTCACCATTATTTCCATTTCTAACATTTCAAAATAACATGAAGTACAAGAAAAAAATCACATACAAAAATTAGTTGTATTCGTCATTTACGTCAAACAATAAAGGGATAATTGTATATAATAACAAACTAATAACCTAAAATAAATGGAGTAGCTACGGTTTGATTTAATTGTGCTCCATAGCGAACGTTAACCAAAGTTTGCCAGTCGCCTCTCTCCCAAAAATCTCGCTCGCCACTCTCCCATTCTCGCTCGCCACTCTCCCTCTGCTCGCCTCTCTCGCTTTATACACAGAAGTGTATAAATTGTGTTTCTGTTTTGTATAAAGCGAGAGAAAATTGTATATACACATGCAAAAACATATATCTTTGTGCTATACACTTAATTATACAATTTACAAACATTTTACTTCAATTCAATTGTAGACAAATGCAAATTTTATACAAATATTGCAGCGAAAAAGACCGACGAATTATACAATTGCGAATTATACAATTGCAGTGAAATACATTTTTCTCTCGCTTTATACAACAGAAGTGTATATATTGTGTTTCTGTTTTTGTATAAAGCGAGAGAAAAACATATATCTTCTTCCTATACACTTATAATTATGCAATATACATACATTTTACTTCGATTCAATTGTATGCAAAGCAAATTTTATACAAATATTGCAGCAAAATAGGCAGCGAATTATATAATTGTGCATTATACAATTGTAGTGAAATAGGATAGCGAATTATATAATTGCAGCGAAATAAGCCAGCGAATTATACAATTTAGGCCAGCGAATTATACAATTGTATATGTATAGCGAATTATACAGTTTTATGTTTGCTATGGAGCGCAATTATGCAAACTTTGCTATAGCATACAAATATGAATTTTTTGTTTGCTATATGTGAAAGTTACCCAACAATAAATACATAACACATATTTGTCATACATAATTGTTATTATTATAATTATGTAAAGTTACATAAATCTGCCGTTACATAATGTTAATTAAGAGTTAATTACATCATATCTCTATTCTTTCCCTAATTATAAAAATATCTTAAAATTAAAGGATATCAGATACATAAAGAAACCTGCAGTTACATAGATTCAAAAAATGTATCCGAAATGGGATATGTATACATTCGAGAGAGGATAAGGATGTATCCAAGAGAGGATAAGGATGTATCTAAGAGAGGATAAGGATGTATCCAAGAGAGGGTAGGAATATATCCGAGAGGGGATTTTTATAATTTTGTAAAGAGAATATTCGCGGTTAAGCAAACTTATACTATTTAATTACTCATCATAACTATAGTTTGCTATAATCACTACAACAAAAATGACCATTAGCGGCATTTAATTCTTAATTGCCGCTAAATATGTATTTGTACCGGCAATTGTCACTCTTTGTATATGTCCCTAAAGTCTTTAGCCCATTGTTTCTATTTTTGACACTTAACTAATGCCGGTAAAGACTTTAGCACTCTTTATTAGTGTCAATAATGCCGCTAAAAGTTATTTTTGTTGTAGTGAATTACCACTGGCGACTAACATTATACATTAATTACGTGGGACGGCTTCAAGTTTGTATAATTAGTAACATTTGTAAATGTATAATTCGCCAGAATATACAAATACATATGTATAATATACAATTATCTAATAGATATACATATACAATTCACTTCTCTTCCACTATCTACCCTCTCTCGCTCGCCTCACTCCTCCCTCTCCCAATCTCGCTTGCAATATATACAAATGCATATGTATAATATATTATTAACTAACCAATATGCATATACAGTTCATCTCTCTGCCCTCTCTCGCTCGCCTCTCTCCTCCCTCTCCCAGTCTCGATCACCTCTCTCCTCCTTCTCCCAATCTCGCTATCCATTTGTACAAATACAGATGTATAATATACAAATATCTGACCGATATACATATACAATTCCCTTTCTCACACTCTTTTCCCTCTCTCTCGCCTCTCTCCTTTCTCTCCCAGTCTCGCTCGTCTTTCTCCTCTCTATAACATGTAGCTACGAATTGTAATTATCAAACCTATAGCTATGGAGAGTAATTACGCTATTTTTAAATGGCTATATGTGAAATTTCATCTTTTTTAAATGATAGAAAATTGTAGAAATTATTATATCTTAAATTGTGTATGTACGAAAAAAAAAACTATTTTATTATAATTAAGATAGGTGTTTTTTCACATAAAATTTTTAACTGTTGCACTAAATTATTTCTTTTAATCAAACATTTTGAGTGTGATTAACTTTTTAATAGAGAATCACTATGGATGGGGATGTTTGGGCCATGATCAGTTGATGGGGCCATTTTCAAATCCTGAGCAATTATAAATGCATGCATGATAACAAAGTTTAAGGTTGGATTCATTGTACAAAAGATTTAAAAATAGTTTTCTTTTTGCTAGTGTTTTACAAGTATCATTAAGACTAACAATTTGACATTATTATATGTTTGTTAAGAAGTCGGGGGAATTTCTTGTTCCTTTCTGTTGTTATTCGATTATCACATTATTTTGTTGCTATTATGTTTCTACATTATTTCATCTTTTTTATACTTGGTTTTTGATGTACTCGAATCGGAGATTTTTTAGAAACAGAATTTTTACTTCTTCGAAATAGTAATAAGGTCTGCATATAGTCTTTCACCCATAGATTTCACTCGTGAAAATTTATTTTACATAATATTATTATTGTTGTGCTTGTATGGAGGACACTTTTTTAAAAAAATAAATCATTTTACTGTCTTAATTGATAAAAATATTTTATCCAAATGTTTTAAAAATAAGATATTGACTTCTTTTTAATACGATTAAAAAATAATAATTCAAAATTTATATTTGAAAGTGTATTTTCTCCTTAGTTCCTCTCCACCCTATTACTTACCCCAAGACAACAACATAAACTACCACACTAAAGCCTACAATTAAGCAACAATGTACAACGGAAAGATTTATTCGAGTCAAAGATTAAATCAAGAAGATTATTAAAAAAATATTCTTATGTAGTATGATTTATTTGCTTTTAATGTGAGATTATCTTTGTATACCAAACAATCTTATCCTCAAATTAAATTGCCATGTGATTTATCACCTTATGAGTTTATGTAGAGATTAATTGTGTACACTCATATTAGTAAAATATTTATGGTCATTAATGCCTAAAAATTTATTATTATTTTTTGTTGAGTCTTCAAATTCTGGATATAGAAAGTAAATCGAGTCTCAATTCATTCCTTGTTTTATGAATCATAAACAGGAGCGTGAATACATATAAATCTAATGGTTGATTTTTTCATATTCATCAATAAATATAGAGTTGTAAAAAAGGATCAATTCTGTCCTACTTGCCCTAAGTCTTGCAAGTCAAGAAATTTGATGGGCTAGAGCGGGCCAATCTCTCAATTGAAAGATCCTGAAAATGCTCAACCTATCCAAAGAAGGACAGTGGGCTGGGGCGGGCTAACCTTTCTTTTTTTTTTCTTTTTTCTTTTCAAACTTACAATTCTATAATATCAAAAAAATGAGAAGATTTTGAAATCAAATATGAAAAAAATCAAAAAATAAGTATCACTAAATGTGGGTTGTAAACCTTATTAGATACCATTGACTCTGGTATCTAGTAAGTTTTACCTACAATTGGATTTGAACCAATGACTCCCGCCGTATGAAAGTAGTATTCTGATCACTGAGTTAAGTAGGTCATTTATCATCCCAAACAATTGTGTTGTTTCAATGACACTAGTAAAAAGTTTAGTGCAATTAACATGTATTTAGGATCTAAATATGTGAGATACATGTATCTGGTGTGATGACTCCCAGATACACGAGCAAGATATAAGAGTGGCGAGCGAGATGAGAGAGAGGAAAGGGCGCAAACGTGGATTTGCTATATATCCTAGATAAATGTGAGTCCATTTGCATAGAGTATATCTAGAACAAATTATACCTAATTTTGAGTGCATATATCCCGAGGATGCACCAAAATGTGGTAAGATTCATACTATGACAACATAATATGCCTCTATTAGCTTCTATAAGTTACACATAAATAAATATTTTTGGCTCACTGACCGACCCCACCTCGACCCCGGTCAAGTCTCAAGGGCCAAAGATTTATATGAATCGGACTTCTAAGCCCTAATTTTAAATGGACTTGAAAATTTTTATCCCATCCTACCCATAATGAGTTGTATTGGACTAACCCTATAGACTAAGACAAACAAAAGACATTCATAACATATTGTGATATATTATATGCTTTGCGTCAATTTTTTTCTCTACTTTTGCCCCAATGATACACTTTGAAAAACTTCATAAAGTCCTAAGTATTCCTCAACATAAAGAGGAAAAGTTTAAGAACAAAACAATTTTGACTTTGACACGTAATATTAAAAATTAAAGAAGACTTTTAAATCGTACAATTTTAAGTAGAAGATAAGTGAAATGTATCAAAATGTCCTTTAATAAATTTTATGGTCTTAAACATGTTATATGAAAAGTTGAAATTAAGAAATTGTCAAAAAATAAAGACAACAATTTTTGAAAGGGAACTAAAAAAGAGTAAGATAAACAAATTAACAAGAAATAAGTATACAAAGAGAGCATAAAAGTTATTGAAATAATTTTACTAAATAAGACTCATTTAGTAATTACATTGTAGAAGTTATTGTATTATTGTATTTAATTTACAGAAGCCCAAAGCCCCTATTCAAAGAAAGGGTTATTCACAAGGAAGATATGAATTTTTGTTATTCAAAGAAAGGGTTATTCACAAGGGACTTGGGCCTAGTTGACCATTGAGAACGCTTCTCCAAATTACAATTCAAACAATTGAGTTGTTTGATTCTAAGGTTGGGTTTGTTCCCATACAAGAGGGGGTTATTCGAATGATCTGATTGAGATTGCATTCCTAAATAATCCAACTCATAGACAACTCATCATGATGCAACAAAATCCGTGCAACAAAATCCCGATACAATAGAGCTCTCACCCCTTCCTGGCACTTCTTCCCAAGGGACTTGGGCTTAGTCCGCCGCTGAGAATGTTTCCCCAATTACAAATCAAACAACAAATTTGTCTGATTCTAAGGTCGGGTTGTTCCCATACGGGTATTCGAATAGTAAGCCACTTTCCACCTTTAAACCTAAACTTGTAGATCCAAGAAGTGAAAGGATTAGAGCCTCTAGGGGAGGGGTTAAAAATACAAAAATAGTTATGGTAAAAAATCAAAAAATAGATAGAAAATTCAGAAAAACCTAACATTTAAACGAGATCGGAGGGCACCAAGGGAGGAGATAAGGCCAAGAAGATAAGATAAAACATGGCGAAAATCGGAATGACTAGAAGCCAAAGTGGAGGTGGAGGAAGGGGTGGTAGAACCAATGGCAATACTAGAAGAGATAGCGTTAGAATCACCATAAAAACTATAACCCGAATCTTGAAATTTTTCAACATCAACTTCTTGAAACGTTGAATTTCTTATCAATTAATTACTACACCCCCATGCACCCTCAAACTTGTACATCATTTCTTCCATTTTAGAACTTGATTTTTGTATCCATAACATATATTGTATATATGTAAAACGAATTAGTCAAGTAGTTGAGTGTTTGAGTTGTATGGAAGGAAAAATAAGTTTGTAAAACAAGAGATGGGGTCATTGTCAAGGCACAAGTCAAGGCTAACATCTTAATACGTAGGCATAATTAATACCAAAATTTAATTAGGGGTTAGGTTCATTGTACAAGGGATATATAATACTTTTAAAAGGAACCACGTGGAGAGAAAAAAAATATTTTTTCCCCTAAAGTTGGATAGATTATCTTTGGCATTATCCACCTGTTAATGAAATAATAACCATTAGTTAAGAAGTTTGTTTTTTAATTGAATATATATACTTGAATGGTCAAGTGGCATATATTCAAGTACCAAGTAGTGAAATAGATAGAAAGAGAACATGAGAGGGGATAGATTTTCAAATTTTGAAATTTTATGATATTATACATTTATGACATTCTTCTATATAATAAAAAAATTTCTAAAATATATATTGAGTATCAGTTAAGCGAAATTGTCAATCATTCAAGTGGCATATATTCAAGTACCAAGTAGTGAAATAGATAGAAAGAGAACATGAGAGGGGCTAGATTTTCAAATTTTGAAATTTTATGATATTATACATTTATGACATTCTTTTATCTAATGAAAAAATTCCTAAAATATATATTGAGTATCAATTAAGCGAAATTATCAGCCTAAATGATTTTAGTACAATATATGTTATTGATTTGGTATCAACTAAACGAAATTAAACAGAGTAATGTAATTGTTTAGTGGAGTATAAATATAAAGGATATATAATTATAATTATTTTATTTTGAATATAAAGGATATATAATTATAATTATTTTATTTCTATGAAATATTTATTTAGTTTCTCCTATTTTTTACGTAAATAAAACATGATTATTCTAGTAAGAATATACAACATAAATATTGATTCTAAGTGTGTCAAAATACCTCCTAGACCTCCGGTATCAAAACAAGAAATTTATACAAACTTCTTGTTAATGGACTTCTTGTAAATATGGTCATATCTAAATCGAGCTTAAGTTGTTTTTGCTATGACTATTAATATGCGTATTTCGGTATACATATATAAATATGACTATTAATATGTATATTTCGATATATATATTCGAATTAATTATATAATCTCTGTTTGTATAAAGCGAGAAATTAATGAGAAATATAAAAGAAAACTGAACAGAGGAAAATCTGTATTTGTATAATTAAAAGTATACATGAAAAAATATGTATATTTATATTTGCATATACAATTTTCTCTTACTTAATAAAAACAAAAAAGCAATTTGAAATCATCACTTGTTAGTTTTGTACACTACTTATAGACTATATAGAGCCAGATGGGAGAGTAATATCTTTTATAAATTTGTTCATATTAAAGATGCTTAGAAACATGTTTTAATATTTACATGACATCAAATTAATATATATATTTGGTTTGTCTGAATGTAATTTTTTTATATAATTATAATTAATTAACATATATTTATTTTATTAAATCACTTAATTATAATAAATTATATTAATTTAATACAATTTTTATCATTATTTCTAACTTTAAATTTCACACTACTTTGCCTCAATCAATATTTAAATACGAGGAAAAGTTTAAATTATATCGGAACTTTAATTGAAATTATTGTAATAATTTTAAATTTTGGGTATAATTTATTATTTATTATACTATTTGACAGTATTTTTTAAATATATTTAAGTGTTCAAATGAATATAAAATTATTATTTATAATTATGCAATATTTATGATATTTCAGCTCAGCACATATATATCTTTAAAATAGATTATTAAATAGTGCAGGGGATAATAGGTCATGACTAAAATTTAAAATTATTACCGCAATTTTGATCAAAGTCTCAATATACTTGAATCATTTTCCCTTTAAATAACATTATTAATTTTGAATACTATAAAAGCTCAAAGGATATATTATCTGATTTGTTAATATTGTTATTAATATATAATACATGTCTTTTATAGAAATTGTTCTCTCATCATCAAACATCAAAAATATATTTACGTATCTATAAAACATACGAAACTAACTAATTAAAAAAAAAATAATGTCACGCATATAAATCTAAAGGGGAGAATAAAAAAAATACAAAGAAATGGTAGTTCCTCCATTTTAATTTGAACGTAGGACAAAAAAGTTTTAAAAAATAAACAGACTTTCCTATAATGCACATAGTAAAATATCTTTTAATTTCATAATTCTAGATATGTTATAAAAATTTAAAAGTTCCCAAATTGAAAAGAGACAATTTTTTTAAGTGAATTAAAAAAAAGTAAGATAAAAAATTGACATAAACGGAAAGAGAATTTTATATTAAAAAAAAGGGAAAAAAAAACATAGATACCCAACTAGGGCTGCCGCTTCTTAAAAAACACACAATATAACAAATCCAAGTTTTGAATTATAATAATATAAAATGATTCTTGAAAACAGTAAGAAAATATTTTTAAACCATTGTACAATGAATCTAACACATGAACATTCAAATAGTGCCTGTAATTGAGGTGACCTTAAGTTGATGACGACCTGTCGAATCGATTTAGTAGATTCAGAATTTAAATTTATTATAATTTATATTTATAATTCTTAATATTAAAATTTTTATATTTTAAAATTTTGGTTTAAAACTTATTACACTTTTTGTCTCAGCTTACATAATGTAATTTATCTTATTATAAAATTATAAAAAAATATTTATTGTATGAAGTAAGTCAGGTTTATGTGAGTGTGATTATAAATTATTTTATTAAGATTAACGATAAAATAGACACTTTAAAATTAAATTTTACTAAATAGTGAAATGTTTATTCTTTTTTTAACAGACTAAAAAAATGAGTTATACATAAATTGATACAGAAGGATTATTTATTATTTTTTCTATTCCAATTTATGTGACACTTTTCATTTATAAGAGTCAAACAGTTTAAGTTTAATCAGAAGTTTGCGCGTGAAATATTCATTTTTTAAAAATGAAATTTATATATTTGTAAACTACGTAAAAAAATAATAAGTCTCAATAATTGACAATTCAAAAATAATTAAAAGATATATAAAAAATTTTACAGTCAAAATTAGACTTGTTTAAATATCAAAATTTGAAAAGTATCACATAAAATGAGATGAAAAATTATTGTTTTACTAATAAATTTCATATCTAAATTCATACGTTATAAAACTAAAAATATTAAATTCAGATAAACTCGAAATTATAAGATTGCATCTCTACCTAACAACCTTCATTCAGCATCCCTCCATTCCCCCTTCCCTTCAAAACCTACTTTAGCCATACAAATTTCACACATGAGCAAAACAAGATAGTACAGATAACTACAAGAAAGTGGAGATATAACGATATTATATAGATATCGTTTTAGATTATATAAAGGAAGAAAATATTGAAAAAGAAAGAAAATTAGATCCCAAAAAAAATAAATTTGATTACTCATTTTATTCCAACCTCACTTAACGGATAATATCACTAGTTGATTGTGATGTTACACTTTCATCGATACATGTTATGCCTACATAATTTGTGTTACGAAAAATCTAACGATATACATAATTTAAGGTTCGTTGAAGATGTAGATTAAGATGAAGAGTACATCGAAAAGAGGATTTTAATTCAAGTGTAATGACCCGGAAGGTAATGTAATGACCCGGAAGGTCATTTTTAAAAAAAAATTGATTATTCTTTTAACTTGAGTTAATTAATTAATGAGTAATTGTAGATAATTGACTTAATTGATAATTAATGGGCTAAAGTGATAATTTATTTAACACCTTATAATATTTAATTCATATTTATCAAAAATAAGTTACTAGGGTTTGTCACATATAATATATAATTATTTTAATCAGATAAAATAAAAAGGGACGAAAACTTATCTGACCAGACGAATGGCGGATGAAAGGAGAACAAACTGCATCATCGTAAGGACAATTCTTTTTCATGTTCTCTTAGGCATGCATAAATTGTTCCTCATAGTGTATATTCTATCATAATTGATGCATATATATATGTATAGGTCCAATGATGATATGCCATGCGTTAGTTTTATTAATGTCTTACTCAATTTGCTCTTACCAGAATGTTAAGGAACAATCTGTTCCAATTGCATGTAGTGGTCTAATTTATATTTGGTATGAATATATAGAAATTAGAGAATTTTGTGATATTGTAATTTATCTATAAAAGTCAAAAGATGAATGAGATCCCTTTTAGATATTGGAGTATTTCACATACTTAACTAACTATTCACATTAGTTAGATTGCCATTGGTCCGGTAGCTAGATTTTATTTTATATAAGTGGAGTAGATTTGGTTTAGGTATTGTATGTTATGTTAAGTTACTAGGAATATTTTTATCTTCGATTATAAAAGTTTTCATATGGTTATCGCCTTAAAATTCAAGGTTTGACATATTAAGATACCTAATTAAATAGTAGGTGCATTGTGGTTCGTGAATGTCAATTGACTTTTATATTTGAAGGAATAAAGACTTAACCCTAGGCTTGAAGTTTCGAAATTTTGAAAGTTGGTATATTCACTTGTATCAAGAGTAAGAACTTGATTATAAATGTGGACTCTAGGGGTTTTAAGTGATTTTTGGAGTACGAGGTAGAAGTATATCAATGTTGTTGTCTATAGGGTCATTTAATTTACGAACTAATTGTATTTTATAGATTTGAGCGAGTTAATGGGTCTAAGTTAGACATATAGTAATATGATTGTTGTTAGTCTTAAAATCTTATTGTGATTATTTATTTGAATAGATTTCTTTGAGTTGGAAGTTCAACGAATAGGGAAGGCTCAAGTTCCGGAGTAAATTCTTATTTGATTCAGGCAAGTGAATTTCTAAACTCTTGTTAAGTGTATGGAATGCGTGTATTTCCTTGTGGTATATGTTTGGGAGTAATGGGACTTGATGATGGGTTGACTTCCACATTGATTAATTCTAATGATGAAAACAAAGGGTAATAAAAGGCAATGTCAATAATGGGTTGTGTGTGATGTGTTGATAGTATCGAATGATTTGAAAGGCTTGTTGAATCATTGTTGATGTTGTAAATTGTGCAATGTTATTAAAATGGTGATATCTTCTTTATTTCTGTGAACACGTCATTTGCATTATTTTGATACATGGTTGTGAAAAGTGTTATGTGCATTGAGAAAGAATGGGTACTCAAGAGGATGTACCATTTCGAGGGACGTATCGCGCGCCGCGATGGATACTATATTTCGAGGGACGTATCGCGCGCCGCGATGGTTACTATTATCGAGGGTCGTGTCGTGCGCCGCGACAGATGCATGGACAGATATGTCCCCCATGGGTCCCGGACTGAGAGACAGCGGGTGTGTATCACTAGGTCAGACATACATCATTATACTTGACATTGCATTCCATTGCATTGCACATACTTATCATTAGTGAACTTGATATTGTGTTTTACTGATCTTATGATTGCCTTTCTGTGGAACTTGTGATTGTTGAATACTAAGCTTGTTATTGAGGATATGTAAAGCGTTGTTGTTGAAGATATGTAATTTGTTGAAGTATTATTATAGAGGATGTGTAATTTGTTGAACTATTGTTGGGGATATGTACTTTGTTAAAGTGTTGTTGTGGAGGATATGTAATTTGTCTAATTGTTGTTTTTTTGAGTTACGTGCTATGTAAACTGTGAGCTGTTAGGTTGGGCTGATGTTTATGCAGGTTGTAGTTGTGGAGG
>NC_028643.1:3654648-3701571 GCF_001406875.1 Solanum pennellii
GTAGGAGTACCCGTATTTCATCCCCTTAGCTTGTGTTTAGAGGTTTACTTGCTGAGTACCGTGTGGTTTGGTACTCACCCCTTGCTTCTACAAATTTTTGTAGGTTATGAGCCTGGATTTTTGTTGTACTTGTCATTCTCTTCTTTTCCGAGGCTTCTTGGAGATTTGTGAGGTAGTTGTTTCCATCTCAGCAGACGTTCTTCTCCTTAATTATGACCTTGTTCTATTCTAGAAACAAGTTCATTTGAGACTTGAGTTTTTCTTTTGAATCAATTGTAATAATTTAGAGGCTTGTACACGTGACTACCAGGTTTTGGGGGTTTTATTAAGTTACTTATATTTTATTTCCACACTTTATTGTAATGATTGAGTTTTAGGCTGACTTGTCTTGATGGGATAAGACGAGTGTCATCACGTCCATTTTTGGGTCGTGACATCAAGAAGCTCATGTATTGAAGAATATTAGACGTATAATTATTTGTCAATCATCAATATCAGAAGAAAATTGATGGCGAAGAATATTAGGTGTATTTATGTTATAATTTTCATGGTGATTCTAACGATATCTCTCTTAGTATTACCATTGGTTCTGCCGCCTCTTCCACCACCACCGCTTTTGCTTCTCTTCCTTCCAGCTGTGCTCTTGGTGTTCCTCGTCTTCTTGGCCTTCTCTCCTTCATTACCACCCACCAATGAATCGGATTGATTTCACATATGGTCAGTTAACTTTTATTTTATCGTACTAAGCTTGTAAATTACTTTTTTGTAACATAAAAGTTAACTTTGTTTTTTTAACAAAATAATCATTCTAACTTTACTTAAGAATCACATGTCACTAAATAATTACTTGTAATAATGAAGTGCTTCAACTTTTTTTTTTTTTGAGTATCTTATTAAATTGATCTCTTTTATTTCCTCTTGATGACTTTTTATGATATTTCGATTAAAGTTGTGTAATTTTTTTTCAAGAAAATATTTTAATGATTTTTGTAATACTTATATTTTAACGATTTTAGTGTAATACTTATATTTTAACGATTTTAGTGTAATAAAATGAAAGTAATTAAGGTGAAACAAGATTTTTATTTAATTATTTTATTTTTAGGATTTTAAATTATGTCTTATTTACTTTGGAATAAAGCATTATGCAGTGGTGGCTACTCATTTAGTAATTTTCGACTATGATTAATTTATTCTCATGAGATGATCAAGTTAACTAAAACGTAAGAAGAGGACAGAAACTTGGTCACTACTGCAGGTGACCAAGGCTGCCATAATATATATATATATATGTTGATGATGTACATGATAGAGTTTGAATACAAATAGAAAAGAGCTATCCTAATCAATAAAGGATGTTGAATTTACATAGAAGACTTATTGTCATCTAACACCCTCCGGCAAGCACATGTCGGGTTTGGAGACAGTGAGCTTGGATCGTAGATGAGCAAAACGAGGGGAGCTTAGAGCTTTAGTGAACACATCAGCAGTTTGATCAGTGGAAGGAATGTACTTAACACAAAGCTGGCCACGAGCAACCTTTTCGCGAACAAAGTGATAATCAATTTCAATATGCTTCGACCTTTGATGAAAGACAGGATTGGCAGTGAGATAAATGGCACTGATGTTATCACAGAATATCACAGGAGGACAAGGACAAGGCAATCGGAGTTCCTTGAGCAAACTAGCTATCCAAGATACTTCTGATGCGGCAAATGCAATGGCACGATATTCAGCTTCAGTGCTGGACCGAGCTACTACCTTTTGCTTCCGTGAGGACCAACTGATTAGATTAGGACCATAATATACAGCAAAGCCATGATGAGAACGACGATCATCAGGATCAGCAGCCCACCCTGCATCACAGTAGACATGTATAGTAGATGAAGTGGATGGAGTGATGGAGATACCATGCGTAAGGGAGCCTTTGAGATAGCGAAGGATTCGTTTTACGGCTTTCCAATGATCTAATGTAGGATTCTGCATGTATTGGCAAACACGACTAACTGAGAAGGAGATCTCTGGTCGCGTAATGGTCGCATACTGAAGAGCACCAACAATGCTTCTAAATAATGATGGATCATCAAAGGTTTCACCATGTTTGGACAACTGAAATGTGGTGTCCGCTGGAGAAGGAGAAGGCTTGCAATCTGTCATTCTTGTTCGAGTGAGTAAATCTCGAATGTAGCTAGTTTGAGAGAGATGCATTCCAGATCCGACACGACTAACTTCAATACCCAAGAAAAATGAGAGATTACCAAGGTCTTTTAAAGAGAACTCAAGATCAAGAGATTGGGTGAATGAGGATATATAAGAGGGATCACTACCCGTTATGATGATGTCGTCCACATAAACTAAGAGGTAGGTAGTGGAGGAAGGAGTATGACGGACAAACAAGGATGAGTCAGAGTAACAACAAGTATAACCATGCGATAGGAGAAATGTTTTGAGCTTGAGAAACCAGGCGCGAGGAGCTTGCTTTAGTCCATATAACGCTTTCGACAAGCGACACACAAAATGTGGGTGAGACTTGTCAATAAAGCCTGGTGGTTGAGACATGTAAACAACCTCCGTAAGGTCACCATTAAGGAATGCATTGTTAACGTCTAATTGCTTAAGAGCCCAACCTTTAGTCACTGCATAAGATAAAACAAGTCTGATGGTTGAAGGTTTGACAACTGGGCTGAATGTATCATGAAAATCCACCCCCTCTTCTTGATGAAAACCTTTGGCAACTAAGCGAGCTTTGTACCTTTCGATTGAACCATCTGCTCGTCGCTTAATACGGTATACCCATTTGCAACCCACCACATTTGCAGTGGGAGGGCAGGGAACAAGTGTCCAAGTGCAGTTACGACGCAATGCTTGATATTCAGCTTCCATGGCGCACAACCACTCAGGAGAGGATGCAGCTTGCTTATAGGTTTTTGGTTCACTTGCTATAACGGATGAAACTGGGGTAGGATGGCAAGATACAACAAGTGTTTTAGGCTTGAGGGAATTTGTTTGAGCTCGTGTGGTCATAGGATGATTGGAAGAAGTAGCAGGCCGGAAATATGTGGGAGCATTCTGATTTGTGCTTGAAGCCGAGGACGCGACGGTGGGCGTACATGTATTGTGTGGTGGAGATATTGTGGTGGATGAATGAGGTACTGGTAGGACTCGAGTGGATAGGGAGGATGAGGAAGGGGAATCTGCCAGTGAATGGAGTAAAGGTGAGGCAGCAGATGTGGGAAACGCATTGGAAATTGATTGTAGAGAAGTTAAGGATGAGGGTGGTGAGTTGTCACTGGAGCAAGAAGAAAACTTGTTGTAATGAGGATAGGGAAATCTATCTTCATCGAACGTCACATGACGAGCAATGTACATCCTATTGGTGGGGGGATAATGACATAGATAACCTTTATGCTTCGAACTATAACCCAAGAAGACACACGGAAGAGAGCGAAAATCAATTTTATGATGATTGTAAGGACGTAGAAAAGGGTAGCATAGACACCCAAATTTTCGAAGAAGTTGGTAGTCCGGTGGATGATGATATAGAGCTTGATAGGGTGATTTAAAGGATAATATAGGAGTGATGGTGCGGTTATGTAGGTATGTGGCGGTAGAAAAAAAAAATTGGCTCTTTGATACCAAACTAAAACGTAAGAAGAGGACAGAAACTTGGTCACTACTGCAGGTGACCAAGGCTGCCATAATATATATATATATATGTTGATGATGTACATGATAGAGTTTGAATACAAATAGAAAAGAGCTATCCTAATCAATAAAGGATGTTGAGTTTACATAGAAGACTTATTGTCATCTAACAAAGTTACACTACTAAAATTAAAAATAGAATCTTTTTGTTACCAAACTTGGAGTTTCTTTTCCTTGATTTTGAGACTATCATGTTTTGTAAAGTCTTGATTTTATTGAATCAATTTATCGATCTCTACTTTTTACTTTTAATATTTCAGTACGTTTGTTTACCATGTGAGTAGTTATATTTACTTATTTTTGAAATTATAATTGAACTTTTTGTGTTTTTAATAATATAGTTGAGAAGTTGGCTATTCTTACATTGAATTTGAGTTCTTTAAATATGAAAATTCAAAAAAACACTAGGAAAACAAAGTTTGAAACATGAAAATATAAAATATAAATTAATAATAGGTATCTTTACGTAAATAATCGGTATAACTCACTATTATTATTATCTTTTGAAAAAACTACTTAATTAGACAAATATTTCTTTATTAATTATCTCTATGGTTTGAAATAATTACAAATCATCTCACTAACAAATAATTTCATACAAGATTTCAAGTTACATACATCTAAGATACATGTGTTTTTGTTATCATATACACTAAAATAGTAAGAGAAGCGAGCGAGAGAGCCCAGGTATCCCAGATAAATGTGAATTACACATACGTATGTATCGGGATACTAGATACATGTATTTGAGATATCATATACAAGGAGAGAGGCGAGTGAGAAAGGATAGTGGTGAGCGAGAGAAGATCGTGGCAAGCAAGATAGCAGAAAGGAGATCAGCGAGAGAGCTAGATGCATGTAAATTCACTTGGATACTGTGTATTTATAACAAATTCCACCTAATTTGATCTTATGTATACGTAGTTCAAAATTTTAAAACATTTCCAAATAATGAAAAATGAAAAGAAGAGAAGTAATTAGATACTAAACTAGTGAAATTTATGTAAGTTTTTCTTTTTTTTTAATGAAGTAATATTTAGATTAGTCTCTTCTAAATGGATATCGTCCCACCAAAATTTTGGGCTTAGGCCTGTAAAGATATACAGGCTGAAACATAGCTAGCTGCGTACAAGATGGGTGGCGTAGCCACTTTTGGGGCTGGTATTTAAAATTTAGCCACTATTTAAAATGTAATTCAAAATTAATCACTTATTAATGTGAAAATAAAATTTAGATAAGATTATTCCTAGCTAAAAAATGCAAAAATATTATATAATATACTGGAGTTTGAAACTATTACAAATTAAACTCCAAAATAATGTATTATTGGGTTGGAAAACCCCATTCATGTGAAATTTTAGCACATTATAATAGAGCTACGAACATGTAAACATGTGATACTCCATTATAGTATAATAAAATTTCGAATTCAAAATATTATAATTATAGAATTACGAACTCTAACCCTTTTCTTAAGTTATTTTATAGGTGGTGATAAAAGAATTTTAAGGCATTATTTTAGGATCATACATCATATTCATAGAATTGTATTTTCTAAATAATTCTAAGTGTTTTTCCATGAATCTTTTTTACAAGTTTCAAGAGTTGATATGAAAAATATGTTCGTTCATAAATTTTGAAATTTTAAAAATAACAAAAAAATATTTCACTTTATATTATTCATATAAATTCAAAAGCTACTTCAATCTATATTTATAGGAAAACATAACTGCCCAATTTTCAAATTTTATTTTTTTCATCAAAAATAAATATTACAAGTACCTACAATTTTCATAGTAATGCCCCCAATTATTTCTAAACCCCTCTTCGTAGAGTTTTTCCTTCAATTCTCTATCGTCTTGAGTATTCTAAGTACGTAAATTGACACAACAATTTAAAAGTACTTCGTTTATTTTATCTATGGAAACATTAAAATAATTATTTTATTTATATATCACATGCTAAGTATCGTTAATCAGTCTAATAAAAACATTTTGAATATTAAGTTGATAGTGACTTTTCAACAATCTATTTGTTATCCTTCAACAAGTACAAAAGAAATTTAAACAAACTCACAAAATTGCAATCATTATTACTATTATAAATGATTAATATACTTAATCATGGAGTACAATTAATTTTCTCAATCATCTCTTGTTCTTGTGATTGATTTTCTTTCTTCTTTTTGCTAGCTTTAATATCACCATATAGGTAAGAAATAAAACCCCATATAGAAAGTACAAGAGAAACACCTTTTTCTGGTGTAAATTTTTCACCATAAAAAACAACACCTAATATTTCAGTAACAGGAAGTAAAACAGTAATTAAAATGCCAGAGACTAATGATGATGAAAAATAAATAACTCCAATGGCACCTAAGAAAAAACATTGCCAAAGTATTGCTGACCATATTATAACAATATAATATCTAGCTTCTCCAAGTTCAAATGATTTTGCCTCCCTTGACATTGCCTGCATGTTTAAGCGTCATACGGAAGCTAATAAATTATTTATGATAATATCATGTTATTTAGCGATATATAATTGTCACAGACATATTCAGAATTGGAGATTTATAAATTCTCTGTAACGATCATAAGTTAATATATGTGCAATAATAATTGAGATGATAGTTACATTTTTATATGTATATTTTATTATATCTATAGTTTCTGGTGAACTTATATAGTACGAAAACATGAAACTAGTAAGCTTAAAAATAAGATAAATAACAACCTACTCAAGGTGCATGTTTCAATGATTAAAGTCAGAAATTTAACCAAATGATGTCAAAATATAAAAGAGGAAATACATAAAGATTAAGTTCAAGAAAATTCAACAGAATTTTTCACAAGAATAATCACATTTTTTCCCTTTGTATATTGGTTCAATAAAAAAAAAGTGAGAATAAAATAAAATTTTTAGTGAAATTTTCAATAGAAAAATAGTGATTTTTTAATACTGTGCCCACTGCCCCCAACACAAAAGAGAGAGAGAAGGACATGACTAATAACAGATTTAAAAAAGAAATAATTTTTATTCGATATTTAATATTTGCATTGAAATTTGATTAATTCAAATTCATGCAATATACTCAAACGTGAAATATCTAATTAAGGAAGAAATTGTTTCATCTAGGGGCGGAGCCAACTTTCTGTTAGGGGGTTCATTCGAACCCCTTTCGACAAAAAATTTTACTTGGTTAAAATTATTTTTTAGGTATATCTAATAAATATCAACCCTCTTTCAATTAATTTGTATTTTTATTCTTCGGATATTAAATCTCTTATTAAAAATTCTAACTCCGCTGCTGATCTCATTCACTGTATCATAATTTTTTTGGCGGAGGATGAAATATAATAATAAAGTTGTCATTGTATGGGAGTCCACTTTGTTGAATCCAGAGCCTTAACTTTTAGAATTTGTTAGAAGTCAATTATTCATGATAAAGATGGACAACAAAGTTTGATAGTGGAATTTTATTCAAGACTAGAGGACTTTGCTACTTCATCACTGACTTAGATATTATCAATTTTCTTGGTCTTATTCTTAACTTTATTTATATTAAATGGACAAAATTGCATTGAAAATAGGCACTTCATATGATGATGCCAATGAATTAAAATATCTTCTTTTTAAGTGGGAAAATATATGCATGTCAAGACACTAACTAAAAGTTAAAATTAATGTCACATCAAAAATTATTTATTATCGACTAAATTTTAGGTGAGACATAATTCACAAAGTTATCTTGTGCTAATAAATAACACTAGTATATGAAATTATGTGTGTGCATGCATAACCAAAAGTATAATTGATTGAAATCTAAATTTTATGCAGTTAAAAATTCCATTCAACAAAAAGTTCTTTTACCAAGTTAAGATGATCAGTTTTATCTTTTTACCATTTTTAAAAAATACAATTTATTTTTATTTATTACTCATGCTATACATTATTTTTTAAAATCTAAGATTATAGATCAATTAATATGGATATTATCATAGAATATTCATATTGATTAATATATTTAATGAGAGGCGTAAAAAGTTTAAAGTGGACAAAAAAAAGTGAATAATAGATTCCCTCCGTTTCATTATTAGAAGGACTATTTACTTATTTTCTCTGCATTTATAATCACACTATTTATATATATATATATATATNAACCCCTTTTCAGCCTACGTGGCACTAGTTTGAAAAAAAAGTCAACCATCATTACCCACAAGATAGTGCCACGTAGGCCGAAAAGGGGCAGAAAATTATTTAAAAAATAAGTTCAGGGGGATAATAAGACCTTAGTATAGTATAAATGTCTCTCTTAGATTTCGAACATAGGTTGAGAGGGTACTTGTGCATTATCCTTTTTTTTATATATATAAAGGGTGTGTAAAGTCTAAACTGGATGTATTATCTTCCTTTTTATTCATCACTAAAGTCTAAATAATGTGATTCAAAAATATCTGTTATTTTAAAAACTAGCTAGAAAGAACGATTTGTCTTTTTTTAAATCACCCTAAATATTCAAACATGATATATATAGTCTTAGACTTAGTTACTAATCTAAGAAAGCTAGAGGCCGGCAAGCTTAAATTAGTTAAATATTTCTTTCTATTAGTTCAATAAAATGTTTTTCTTAATTAATATTTTTCCTTTTAATAATAGTTGTCTACTATTCGATGACACAATGAAACACATTTTAAGAAATAATAAATAATAAGGGATAATATTATTATACTATCCTTTGAATAACAAACGTATAATAAATACAAAAGAATAAATTATTTCCTGATTTTTTTAAACTGGACAAATATTACTAACAATTATTTTTAATATGATGAACAAATAAAAATAATCGAGAAAGTACATCAGAACCTTAATTAATGACAGATTAAAAAAAGGAGGAAAGTACATGGTTAGTGATTATAATCAGAGTTTAATTATTAGCCTGTCATAATTAGTTAATTAGCTAATTATACTTCATCTTTAATTTACAATGATAATTTCAATGACTCAAAAGCAAAGTCATCAAAAAGAAAAAAAGAAGAAAAACCTCAACCACAACAAACTAAAATGACTGGAAAAAAAGGACCTATTTTGATATATCTAAGAAGGAAAAATCTTTTCTCTGGAAAATTTGGTCAGAATGGTACTATGTTATTTTACTTTTTTTAAAAAAAAAAAACATTTTAACCTTTTTAATTTTAATATATTTTAATAAATAAAAACGAAAAAAATCGTTTCATTTTAAAATATAAAAAAAATCATAGACTTCTTAAATTTTTTGGCCATTTAACATTACTCAGCTAATTAATAATATTGTACTTTCATTTATTTTTTACTTGCCTAATATATATATATATATTTAATTTTATTTAAACATCTCCACTTTAACATATCAAGAGAAAGACGATTATGTTTAAAAAAAATTCATCTGTTCAAAATTTTGATGGAGGTAGTTATTTGATATCTATATATGTTGATGGACTGACTCGAACACTACGATTATGCGAAGAAAAAATGATTGTGTTAAA
The DNA here is from genome assembly GCF_001406875.1 of Solanum pennellii. Lineage (NCBI taxonomy): Eukaryota > Viridiplantae > Streptophyta > Magnoliopsida > Solanales > Solanaceae > Solanum > Solanum pennellii. The sequence goes on from NC_028643.1 coordinate 3,663,885, forward strand.
AGAGGAAGAAGGAGAGACAAACCTGAAAGTCCTTGTTTATTATCATCCCAATTGTGCAAACCACAGTAGAAAAAATGCAATAGACAGCTTGAATCTCCATAACAAGTGTGTAAGTGATTCCTTGTTTTGCCTTTTTGTACAACAACTCAAACAAAGGCAAAATAAGTCCATACAAAGCTGCAGCTCCAAGTGTCATGATAAACCCTAGAATATACTCCTTTCTAGACTCCCCGTTGGGTCGGTCACCGTTCGCGTGGAGGGCCAATACCACCGCGCCAAGTGTCAGTAGAAAAATCGAGTTGATTGAGTAGGACGTGAACTTTTGCTTTACAAGAAGGAAAGCAAAGCCCGCGGTAAAAGCAAGTTGAGAAGCTATGAGAAGTGCTGACGTGGACACAGGTAATTTAGCCACGCCATAAGCGTAGAGATAATTATCAAATCCAGTCAGGATCCCAATCCCGATACTCGCTACAAAGATCCTAGGAGTCATCAAAATGAATTTTGTATTATTGTTATTGTTATCGTTATCGTTATCAGATAATTCACGACGGTTGAAGTAAGAGAAAGATAGAGGGATGAGAACAATTGGCCAACCAACCGTTTCTAACCAACTTGATAGCCAAATTCTTTCACCTCCTTTGAGAAAATAAAGACGGGTGATTAAAGGGCCACCACAATTTCCTATAGCTAAAATTATACAATTTATAGCTAGTAGAAACTTCTTCGTTCTCGATGAATCTTCTTGAATCGTCATTTAATTTTTTATGAATTGAAGGTATTATCTTCTTTTAAGTTTGAGTAGTGACTTATAATATGTACGAACAAGTTAAATATATAGATATCTTGTGGGCCAAATTTGTCAAAAATATTATTTTATTTTCGTCCGTTTTAAGGATTTTTGTTTTACAATAAATTAAAACATATAAAAAATTGTAATCAATACAAACAGAAAAAAAAACAAAGTTCAAAAGATGCTTAATTATAAAAAAATATATATATTTTATTGGTTGCCGAATTTAAGGATTTTTTTTACGATAAACCAAAAAATATAAAAAGAAAATTAACCGATAAAAAAAAAAGTTCAAAGATGCTTAAATTCTAATCTATTTGTGAAAAACAATCTACACATAATTTTGAAGGTCTTTTAACTACATGTATTTTTTTCATCTTTTTTATATGAGCTGATTTAAAGTATGAGCGTAAAATTATTTAGTTTTGATGTAAATTCACATATAAATTATTCAATCCTCAAAAAAATTTATATATTTAAAAATTCTATTAAAAATATGATAAATCATAATTGTTAATAATTTGAAATATTTTGAGAATAGTGAATTACAATGAAATTTTGGATATCAAATATCATAATATAAGGTTCTTAGCAATGCAAAACTTATTTTTCGTTTTGAATTTTTTTTTTCTAAAAAGATATTCTATCGCATAATTACAAAAACATCTTAACTGGGCCAGTCAGCTAGATGATGTAAATTTGTTTTTTAATTCAAAATATCAATAATGGCCAAAAAAAAAAAAAAGATCAATGAGATGAAAAGTGCCTTCAACAAATGGGCAAATTGGAAAGATTAGTCAGTCAAATATATTATTTTGTATTAAAAATATCACCGATATATATGAAAAATATACTCTTTTACTATTATCATTTTAATCGATAATATATACAATATATTTAGAGAGATCAATTTGCCTCCCCCAAATAAAAAAGGATATAAAAATAGGTGTGTGCAAAAATTAAACTGATCGATAAATTGACCATTGGTTTGTTGTTACTTGAATATTGGGTTAACGGTTTTATAGAAAAAAATTACTGGGTTATTGTTTGGTATTGATTTTTAATATTGGGTAAATCGATAACCCATTAAGACTATTAATTAGACTACTTTTGCTTGTACATAAATATTATATATTAATTTCAATATCTTACTAGTTACTATATTTGTCCCTTAACCTTCAATTTACACTTCATAATGACTTTGAGTTGACAATTTCACATTATACAAAACGTTAAACTCTAAAGTAAGAACCTTATTCTTCTTAATTTCTCTTTGTGCTACATTTGTATAGTTCTTTTCTTGTTTGTTATTATTGTTTCTATTTTATGAGTATTTGTAAAGTTATATTATTGTGTTTTGGGAAAAGGGTCTGATATACCCCTCAACTTTGTCATTTAGAGCTGATATACCCCTTGTTATGAAAGTGGCTCATATATACCCCTACTTGTAAACAAATGGCTCACATATACCCTTTTCCTCTAACGGAAATGAAAAAAAATTATTTTAATCTAAATTTTCATTATTTTTTTCTAAAAAATATAATCCCATATGAGTAAATTTAATCCTCGTCAAACATTTTTTTTTTACTTTTTTTTTGTTTCAATGACTAATTTATAATTATTATTTTGATAATCAAATTTATTTATGTTTCACTAATATACTTGTAAAACTTAATGTAGATGACCAAATTTTTTCTTCGAATACGAAATTAAATTACTATACACACAAAAAAATAGTTTAAATTTTTATTCTTTAAACTAAGGAATGAAAGTAAACAACAAAATAAGAATAAGAAATTCAAATAATTATAATAAAAGAAGTTAAAAAATAATTTATGTATGAAAAAAATTAAAATATGCCTTGAACTTTGATAGAAGAATCATATATACCCCTAAATAATTTTTTTAAAAAAAATTAGAAGTAATAAATATAAATTTAAAACTAATTTTTTAACTTCCGTTAAATGAAGGGTATATGTGAGTCATTTGGCAACTGCAGGGGTATATGTGAGTCGTTTGTATAACGGTAAGGGCATATATGAGCCACTTTTATAACGAGGGGTATATCAGCTCCAAATGACAAAGTTGAGGGGTATATCAGACCCTTTTCCCTTGTGTTTTTGCATCAAATATATTAGAAAAGTCAAATATTTGTTTTATAAATATTTTCTTATTGGTTAAACCGAAAATCGAACCATTAAAGATCAAAATGGGATCAAAACCGATAAATCATAAATCGATAAAAAAATATCTTATTGATTTAGTTATTGATTTAACATATTTGAAATTTAAAAACTAATAAATCAAACCAATAATACATAAAATTGAATCGAACCAACCGATGCAAACCTCAATATAAAAGCCATTTAATTGCCAGTAGAATTTCTTAATCAGTTGAATAGGTAGGATCATTTAAAGATTTGTTTAGATGGTACTTGATCTAGCGTATACTTTACAGATTTTTTAATTAAAAAAATTATATTTTTTTATTTAAACTTTGTATATTAGCAAAATATTTACGGAATCTATTGAGTAGAAGACCGTAAAGACTATTGATACACCAAATATTGTATTAAAATATTTAATTGTAACTCAATTAATAGAACTATATTAGCATGTGATAATTCTGAAAATCTAAAGACTTTTAAATTTTGAAGCCGTCAAACAATGAATAATTAATATTTTCATACTTTATGATGAGAAAGTAAAACTAGAAAATTTTATAATTAAGCTTACTTTCTTTTAGTCCAATAATCGTTTGCTAAATTAACATTCTTTTTGACATTACTATTTTTTTTATTCGGTGTTCAGAATCTATATTAATACTTCGAATAAATTTGAGTTATACATTACATAACTTATTTAGGAATGACGCTTTCAACATGATTTTTTTCATACCAAAACTCAAACATGTGACCCTTATTTAAAATAAAACAATCTCACCTCTGTCCCACAACTCATGTTGATATCATCTTTACTAAATTAACTAAACAAATGAGAATTGTTTCTAGAAGAGCAACCCAAAAAGAAAGGGACCCTTTAACTTTATTATATATCAAATTTTAAATTTAGAACTCAAAATTTAAGTTATCACTACAATAAAAATAACTTTTCGTGATATTAAATATTGACATTAATAAAGAGTTCTAAAGTCTTTACCGACATTAGTTAAGTGCTATTAGAACTAAGAAGAGATCAAATACAACCAGGAAACTGCAATAGTATTTGAAAAAAAAGAACAGAATGAAAAGCAGGGAACCAACAATATCGCTAAAGACTTTAAAGACATATAAAAAGAGTGACAATTATCGCTAAAAATACATATTTAATGACGATTAAGAATTAAATGCCATAAATAATTATTTTTGTTATAGTGTATATATTTAATGACGATTACGAATTAAATGCCATAAATAATTATTTTTGTTATAGTATATATAAGCACGATCTATATTCATCATTGAGTTCATATGTTAGTATAATTGAGATTCAAGCCTATCATCTGTTATAATTTTAATATGTTTTTCATACATAAATTTATTTTTTGTATTAAATATATTGGAATTTATTTTATGTATTAAATATATTGGAATCAAATGAAATATTTTTTATATATATATCTGATAACGACACTATAAATTTCCCTTTAATATTTGCCTATCTTTGTTGACCAAATAGACTAATAGAGTTTGACTTGGAAAATAATGTTATGATATAAAATGGACAGGGTGGAAAAAAAAGTATATTGTATATCGAAATTATAAACTTTCCCTTGATAGATAGAAGAGAAATTCAAATCAAATTTTTAGATTATAGATAACAATTTTGTAACACTCCAATTATATTAATGATTCTTAAAATCTTGAGCTAACACCGTTATAAAGAATAATGATTGATATTTATGTCCTAATATACGATCACAACAATTTGGTATATAACACTAAAATATATATATGTATATATATATATGTATATATATATATATATATATATTTATACTTTAGTGCCTTGAATTATTTATAATTGTCTCATATGTATAGATTTTTTTATATATATGGTCAAATCAACCACACATCTATTTAAGAATTAATATTATAATTTTTAAATCTATTTTTTAATTTCTACTTATAACATTTTAATTATAAGTGTTAACAAATTAGTTTTAATTATATATTCAATAATTATATTTTATTAATTAATTAATTATATATTATTAACTGATATTAATATGTGAGAGAAATAATATTAATGAGAAATAGACGTTTGTAATTATCTATTACAGATTTTTTAACTTATCACGTGAATTCCACCCTCACGTTACTTGCAAAATATCTTTCCATATATATAGTAATTTATAATTGGCAAAATAAATCTTTTCCTTGATTTTCTCCTAATTAGTCGATTTTTATTTTGATTATTTTATTATCCTAAGATAAATATTGATTACTACTCAAATACTTTTTATTTATTAATGTCTATTGGGGCCTTCAACTTTTTAGAAAATTAAATTCATTACCGTATGCTTTATCATGTAATTTTCTCTCTTTTTAATTTATGTTTTTTAATTTTTTTTTAATTTTTAATTTTGATATTAGTTTTATTTTTTTTTAATTTGATATTTTAGAAATAAGAATTTTATAATTCAGGTAGCTTTTATAATAATTTTAAATTCCAAGTACAATCTATGCTTTCATAGTTAAAAATTGAGAAGGGTCCCAATTTCATTAATAGTGTTTTCTTTTATTCTCTACCTCTTTTCGAATTTAATAAAATGAAAGATTTTTAAAAAAATATGTGTCATCATACTTTAGTGCCTTGAACTATTTGTAATTGTCTCTTATATAAATATATTTTTTCTTGTATATGGCTAGGAATTTTGTCCATCACAAATTAAATGTAAGAAGGCTAATTATTTTAAATTAATTTGCACAACTTTTTAATTAATAATCACTTAATTTAAAGATGAAAATAATTCATCACTTCATCCGTCTAAATAATTGACATTTTTCAATTTTCGAAAATTAATTTAATTATTTTTTAAAATTACATAAAGTAAATTAATTTAACATTTTAATATTAAATATAAAATTTAAAAAAATACAATAAACTGTAATTTTCCTCATATTACTTTAGTGAGGCCTAAAGGAAACGGGGTATGTTCGGGGGTGACTCGACGGCGTTAAAAAAAGATATGTGTCTTAGACCCTCAAATTTAAGAGGCCTCATTTTTTATAATAATAGGTTATAAGTTATTATTTTTTAACAAATATCGAATTCTAATTGTAGAAAAAGTAAACATTTCATGAAAAATGAAGGAATTAATAGAAGAAATTGACATATTTGGAGTACTATATCTAATAAAAAATAATTTAAAATAAGAATGATTATATTATCGGATGAGAACTAGAAGAAATAAATTATATAAAAGTTATTAACAATTTAAATTTAAAACGTCGTTTGATTTTTGCTTTAGGCCATTAATACGCTTGAGCCACTCTTGATATGTTAAACAAATAAAAGAAAACAGAATGCTCACACAAATGAGAAAATAGTTGAAAAATATGAAAGAAAACAAATTCTATCTTAGAGTGAATTTAGTTTTTCTGTCCATCTTTATTAGTTTATATTATACTAAAAATAAATATTCATTTTAATTTGTTTAGTTAGAAAAATTAAGAACATTAAATTTAATATATTCAAAAGATAATACAATAAGATTGCCATTAGATTTATTATTTTTTTAAAAAATATATCAAATCAATACAGAACAAATAAAAAATGAACGAAGAAAATATTATTTTAGCCTTAAAAGAATGGTATTGGTCAAAGAATATAATAGACAAACAATGGTGTATTGATTTACTGAAATTGACCCAAATGCACAATGCTATTCATATAAACATCAATACATAGTAGTGTTCATCCCACCCAAGCTCTCATAAGAAATTTCAGCCACAATAACTACTCTTGATTTTGTTATTTCTTTGTCCACTTTTTAGGAAAAAGAAGACATCCACAACTAGTGTTGAACCATTTTAGGTATTCATAATTATGCTGAATATACACTAGCGGGGCTATGTATCGATCCGTTTGATTCGATTTTAAAGTTTATTACTTTAACTTATTGATTGTTGATCGTTTCGATTATCAGCTAAAGCTATAGTTTAAGAAAATTGTAAATGGCAGCTACAATTTCACAGAATCTTGCTATTCACATGAGTTGTATTATTTGCCTAATTTGTACGCATTCAAAATTTGAACAATTCGCTTGATTTGCACATGTGTGTGCCAATGACTTGTCGAATGTGCTAAATTGGTCGATCTAGAGGTCTAGTTTTTGACGATGAACTTTGATTGACCTGAAATTTGATTGGTTCGTCGACAACAACCTAGTGAGAAATACTCACCGCCTTGTTGTGGTCAAGGACTTCTTTTGTCCATTCAAAACCGTTTTGATGGGGTTTTGGCCATTTTTCTATTTTCCAAAAAGTTCAAAATCCAATTATTTTTTTTAAAAAAAAAACTAGTAGTGTTAGGGTTCACCCCAAGTGCTTATCAATGACTTATATATGAGTTTAAATGTTGTCATTGGTCCTCTTTCCCATCGAATAAACTTGTATATTATGACATTGTTTTTAGTCTCTTCATTTGATGACTCGTTTCAACTTGTATATCAAGAGACTATAGAGATTATATTTACCTAACCACTCTTAATGGATTACTCTATAACTGAATTGGACTTGTCTTGTTTAAGTGATACTATATCTGAACATATATTTTTCTGAATATTTTTGTTTTACTAATGAATCTAACCTTTCATCAGCATGATTATATGTGTCTTGTGTTACTGTTTTTTAGAATGTATGCCTAATAATCTATTTTAAGAATCTCTTATATTAAGGGCCCGTTTGGATGGGCTTAATAAAAGCAGCTTTAAAAAAGTACTTTTGAAAGTGCTGAAACTTATTTTTAAAATAAGCAGTTATGTGTTTGGATAAAAGTGCTGAAGTTGCTATGCCAAACGTGAAAAGGGAAAAATGGAAGAAAGAGATGTTAGGGTTATGTTGTAATTTGGAGATTGTATAAAAATATTAAGGGCAAAAAGATAAAAATGTGGTCAACTTAAAACAGCTTATAAGCTAAAAAAAAAAAAGCACCCCTACCCTAGCTTTTAACTTTTGGCTTAAAATAAGTTTTTTTTAACTTAAAATAAGCTATTTTGAGTATTGCCAAACAGCTAAATAAGTCAAAAATCAACTTTTAAGTCAGTTTGACTAAGCTTTTAAGCTGAGCCAAACAGGCTCTAACTATGTCTCACTTCAATCCCACCTTTATCATGAACCAAAATAGAGGTCCTAACTATGTATACTGAAAATGAAATCCAGATAGTGTCATAACTGCTTAAGGTTTCAAATTTGTGTTGGTTGGTGAATGCTTTTGAAAAATCTGAGTATGGCACTTTCAAAGTATCTGAACAATCATGTTGTAAGTTTTTGAATTTCAAATATATGGGTCTGAAGTTGGGACTACCAAGCTTAATATTTAACCCAAACATTTAAAATTTGAACGACGTGAGTCGTTCAAGTTTTAACAATATGCCAATTAAGTGAATTCTGCTGCCTATAATTACAATCTGTCAAAATGTCTTGCACAGAGAATGGGAATTCACATTGTTATACAGAAAGCACAATAAATACCAGGACAGTCTCCAGATGACTCAACATATTGCTCCAGGCTTAATAGAGTTTTGAGCAAGTCGAAAACCAGAGGGTACTGGGGAAAATATTCTGCTCATCCTGCTGCTAGGACCATTTAAGAGACTGGTGAGATGCACAAACCAATGATAACACTATCAAGTTGTTCATCAGGCTAATTTACAGGTTATCATACCGAGTTTCTGTGCTCGTCCTTTTGCTAATTGCTACCATTCACAACGTCCACGGAAATGCACGTTCAAAGAAGATGATCACTTTGTTCGCAGACTAATCTACAAGTAATCATTGGAAGCTTTTGTGTTCATCCTTCCGCTAACAGCAACCAGTTGGGACTTCTGATGGAAATGCACATCCAAAGAAACCACCACTTTGTTCGGCAGACTATTCTACGGTTGTCAGTGGTGTGATTCAATCAAGAGGGTCAAATGGTGAAATTGCAGAGCTAAGGTACAGCCTTGACTGTGACAGGGCTAACCAGTTCAAGAAGCAGCAGCTGGAGAAAATACACACCAGACCAACCAAGAAAAAAATAGGAACCAAAAACTGGAAACCCTGTTATAGGATGTTGGACAGTTTGTGAAACCTTTGTACAACAGCGTGAAGATCATGCACTTCATACACCTCAATAAGTGACCTAACCGCTCTGAATATTACATCTTTCTTGTGGTTTACAGAAGAGTAGTATTCGGCCTCAAACTGGTTAGGTGATTTCTCAAGAGACATGCAGACCAACTTAAGCCACTCCTCGAAGAAGGATGATTTCTACAGGAATATTAAAGAGAATTAGACAAAGCCTTAAAAGAGATGGTAAATCAAATACAGATTTTAAAGACTAGAAACCTGGGAAGAGAACAAATACAGAAACCTCCACATTAGCAACTCATGTATTTTGGTATTACCTTGTTATTAAGATTCTTCATTTATTTTTCTCTCTATGTTCTCAACCCCGCTCCTGCAATTACATCCTCCCTCCCCCAAAATAATTTCGAAATCTAACGAAAAGATACTATGACTGTAAGACATATCTTGTATAGATATTACTGAGGTTGAGTGGAAGATTCCAATGTAAAATTTGAGTATTTAACTCTTTAGTAAACTTGTCTTTTTGGGTTCGAGCTTTGGATAGGGAGCACTTTTCCCCCCAAAGTGGGAATTCTCGGCACAAATCCAGACTAGGCAGTCCCCCAAAATGGGCAATGATACCCCGCGGGAGGTGGGAGCCCAAAAAAGACTTAAATTCTTTAGTAAAGTGAAATATAACATTTTGTGTAGACATATTGAAAGAGGCTGCATGCAACCTAATGCATATAAATTTATGAATGGTTAAAGGGCCAAATACGTACATGTGCATGTTTATCTGCTTGCATAATAAGGATTACTCTCACCAACCAGTTACCATAGTGCTCACTTTAAGCTGATGACGTCTAGTGGTTGTTACGATGTTACTAATCATATTTGACCAATGGTAAAGAGCCAAGGTAAATCCATAAATGAGAATGCACAATTTTTCTTTCTGTCCCCCAGACAAGGAAAATTCAAGTACCAAAGACCAAAACATTTTATTCCATACAATCCTCAATCGTGTCTGAGGTCAGATGCTCAAAAAATTCAAAACAAACTTGTTTCTAACATCTTAAGAAAACTGAAGTAGCAAGAAGATTCAATTAACAACCCTTTCACTTGGTTAAGATAAGCACACAAAATCCTTCAGTATGCACCATTCAAATAGTGGGACGATGATACATAATTGTTTCCTAGGCTTTAATTTGATATATAGACACTTTTAAGCAATCCTCATATCTATCAGTGAAGACACTTTATCTAATGAAAGCAGGCAAGAAGAGAGCAATACAAGTGTCGTGTTGCTAGGTCAAGCAGCTTGAGTGCTGTTCTCTAGATAGCACAAGCCCAGTAGCTGAAAGCATCACTAGATTACGCTATAACCCGAGTAGAAATGGACACAAAGCTATTTCAACAATTCCCATTTTCGTAGTTCGAATGTAAGTCTTCCTAAATTTTCTATTCCAGTCAACGGCCCTTACCAGGTGATGTCGACGGCCCTTACCAGGTGATACTAGTAATATTTTAATTCATGATACTGAAGAATTTATCTGAATAATACTACGAAGAGGAGTCCAGAAAATTATAATTGCAACTGCTAGATAAAATAGGGGCAACTTCATCGAGAACTTTTAGAATAACATGCTTGTCAATTGTCATTACATCAGAGGTCTCTGAAGACAGTTAGAAGTTGGGGTGTAATAGTATAGCAACTTGGCATATCAAAAGAGACCTATGTTGTCAAACTCTTCGAAATTCTTTTTGCACCCGTGTTGATACGACACAATTGTGGGTGTGGGAGTGAGATCCACATCGAAATTGGTCAACCTACCTTGGGTACTTTGGCTATATTCTGTGACCGAGATGTACATATTTTGGGCTCATGAAGTATGATAATGCTGTTCTGTTAAGTTTTAGTTCAATAGTTTAATTAATCGAAAATATATATTTTGTATGTCGTAATATACATTTATTGGCAACCTAAATTTTATGTGATGAAGAGTCTGACCTCTATATTCACACCCAAGTCTGAGCAACATAGAAAGAAACTCAAATGTGGCAGAAGTAGTTAGAAATTAGGGATACATGGGGATGGAGAAAGATAACGTAGTAATGGAGGGGCATCATGGGGCAATTCCAAGTGAACACACTAAAGAGCAAACACGTTAGGAACTTTGGGAAAGCATAATTACAGCTCTTGATGTTGGTGCAGATAATTTGACTTTTAAAATGTTGATGCATGTACAAGGAAACAACAGATGCACAGATATAAATCGTCTCTCACAAAATCTATTTATAATACAAAGTCTCTCTTTTAATAAAAATTTATAAGGAGATTTTAAAAAAGAAAATTGAATATTCTCAAGCACCGAATTAATACTAAAAGCCTTACTTTCATTAGGAACTCATGGACATGACGATCATCTGTTTTGGAAGTGAGGCCAAGCAAATGCAGCATAGTTGAGGTCAGCTGCAGAAGAAAAATTCAGTAAAAAGCTGTTGGTAAAAAAATAAATGAAGGAGTGATCAAATTTGATCAAGAGGATGAATTTGTCAAAACATTGAACTCATGCCATGGAATTGTTATCCACCAAATACAGAATGAGATAATTTTACCAGCACCTATAATCAATAATTATGACATATATATCAAGTTTAAGATTAAGAAGAAACTTATTCAGCTCATGGATTTTAATAAATAACCCTTTAACTTGGCAGCTTCAACATATGCTTCAAACAGATTCCAAGTTGAGTAACTACACCCCCAGGCTACTACTGACAATTTCATATAGCAACGTTGATAAAGGATATATATATGAAAGTAGTCGAGACCAGAAAGGGTACATAACTTTTTCAGTTTTCAGTAAGAACACGTACAAAACTTGATCTGCTTTATATGAAAAGATAACAAATGTTCAGACATTTCAAAGCATATACAGATATTTGTTATCTCCTTATTGGCTATACTTCTATTTCTTGCATGTCAAAGTATAATGGTTTAGGAGCTCAACCTGCTTTTCAAGCGCCAATCGATATTTCAAATTTGATGGTGACGATATCTCATCAGAACTGAGACTCTCGACAACATGCTGCACACCTTGAAGGACACTAAAGAATGATCTGCCATAATCTGCACCGGACGGGGCCAACCCCATTAAGTCAAAAAGAGAAAAAGCTTAGAGAAATACAAACAAACATGACTAACTTCAACAAAAAGGAGGCTCTCATTTGCACGGATAACTGCATAAAGTATGTTATAGTATAACTTCTATTTTAATAATTTATTTCATACCCTTAGCATGACCTGTCCTATAAGAAGTTTATTTTGGCTCTGCCCTATAACAAAGGTTGATCCTACTTGTTAAGTAACTTTTTTCAGTACCAGTAAGCAACTACTACTACAATGCCTCAATCCCAAACACCCAAACTAGTTCAGAGGAATCCAAACATGTTCTAAAGGAACAGGAAAATAAACCTCTCTGTAAGCCAACTGTGAGATGAGATATAAAAACAAAAGGTAAAAACAATTCACCATTTAAGGTTGCTGGAACAGCCAAAGCTGCAGCTGCTTGTATCCTAATCTTAAAATTGGAGGAATCACGGAGGAGCAGCAAAAGAATGCTAAAAACTGATGACGCCCTGCAATATTAACTTGATAGTCAATATGTACAAACACATTGAAATAAATTGAGGCATGTATGTACAAATAGGGAATACCCGGAAAAAGAATTTCAAACCCATCAAAATAATACAAAATGGAGTAGAAAAGAAGAATTATGCACCACTCAAGAAACTGAATTCAGTTGGTGGAATGTGAAAAAAAAAGAATTACGCAGCAGCATCACGGAACAATCCAGCTATTCTCATTTACATAATGCATCCTAGGACTTTGTCGAAACTGAAAGTAGGGGTGTCAAATGGGCGGGTTGAGTTGAAATTGCAGATATTAAAATGGGTTGAAATAGAGATCGGGTTGGGTTATGCCCCACCCAAGTTTACTTTGGGCTCAAATGGATTGGGCTCAAATGGCTAAAAATCGGTTGGGTCATGACTCGCGCAATTTGACCCGCTTAAATTCAATAAATTAACATAATGTTATTTAACTTTATAACCACAGTTTGAATATCAAATCAATTTTTTTTAAAAAAAATGTTACACATTGATAGATAAATCCTAAGATATAAAATATATAGTAATTCATACCATCAATATAGGAACATACATTACACCGCAAATTAAAAGTCTTAAAACGGGTTGAAATCAAAGATTAAATTTGGCTCAATTGAGGATTCTCTTAAAATGGGCCAAGGCTTGAATGAGTTGAGATTGAACCCAATTCAAATTATCTTGAGCTCAACCCTTAAAATTCTAGGCGGATTACCTATAATTGGGTTCATTTTTGACACCCCTAACCGACAGTGTCACTAGCCTTCCGAATGCCTTCCTATTCTCTTTTAAAAACTATATGCATATGTTAGTAAGATGACAACTCCTATAACCTATCTGCTTCAGACCATCATATCTTAAAATAAGTTCTTAAGTTACTATCAATCAGCACAGCAGGTAATGTAGTTCTATTTAGGGGTGTCAAATGGATGAGTTGGGTTGAAATTAGGAGGGCTAAATGGACTAAAAATTTGAGTTTAATTTGAACAATAATCCAGATTCATAAAGCAATCAATATAATGAGTATCTTTTGCTTAGTCAATTTCATTCATTCATCTAATTTCACTTTACACTACGTATTTGATCAACTATTTTGACCTATTTTTAAGAAATATTAGATCAACTAAAAGATTCTATTATGATTGAAAATATTGAGTACTGTAGTATAAGTAAGAAATTAAAAATTTATCATATATCCATGGCAGAGCTATGTATCGCAAGGGGGTTCATCTAAAGCCTCTTCTTCAAAAAATTACATTGGCAAATTATTTTTTACGTCTATATAGTCGGTATCAAACCCCTTTGGCCTTTTTGTATGTTCGCTTTTTTTTATATTTCGAAGAAGGGGTTTATCCGAACCCTCTTCTTCAAAAAATTACATTGTCAGATTATGTTTTATGTCATAATTGTGTATATAGTAGGTATCAAATCCTTTTGGCTTCTGCATATGTTTACTTCTTTATATTTTGAATCACCTTAGTGAAAATCATGGATCCGCCTATGCATATATCTTCTGATTTTACATTGTTAAAATTTTTATTAAAAGATTTCCCCTTTTCATTTGTTTGTGATCTTCAAGTTCTTGATTGTTCATGTGGTTCCTTGGATACAAGCAGTGTTATGAAAGGCGCTCGCCTCGTCGCCAAAGGCGAGAGGCGAGGCGAGGCGAGGGTGGCTCGCCATTCTCTGGCGAGGCGAGGCGAGGAGAAAAAGGCGAGCCCCTGGCGATCGATGGCGCTGAAATGGCGAGCGAAAGGCGCCGCCTTTTTGATTAAAAATTTTTGACTTAATAAAATTAGTCAAAATTAGGGTTTTTTTTTTTACTTTTGAAAATTTCTGAAATCCTCCACATCGCGACTCTCTCTCTCTCTCTCTCTCTCGATCGATTCACTCTTCTCTTCTCCTCCATCGCGTCGCTGCTCCCTCGCTGTCGCGTCTCTGCTCCCTCGCTGTGGCGTCTCTTCTCCCTCGCCGACGACCCTCGCGACTCTCACTCTCTGTTTTCAGGTTTTCAGGTAATGTTTTCTCATTTCTGATTTCTCTCTTCTTCTTCTGTTCTTATTTTTTCTGTTCTTCTTCTTCTTCTGTTCTTATTTTTTCTGTTCTTCTTCTTCATTTTTTTTTTTTAATTTTGGTAAGCAGCAGTCAGGCAGTGCTTACTGCTTTGTGTAAGTGTAACAAGTGTTAATTTTTTTTTAAAAATTCTTTTCCTAATTATTTATTCCAATATTTCTAAACAGCGAATTAATTGAATTGTTTGGTCTTTAAAGTTTTAGACATTTTAGTATCTACTATTGGTTTTTGAATTGAATATTTGCTAATATGTGTTATTGCTATTAAGACTTTGGATAAAATATGCAATTAAATATTTTTAATTTTTGGTATTAATTGGCGCCTTTATTCAAAAAGGCAAGCGCCTCGCCGCTCGCCTCGCCGCGTGGCGAGGCAGGCCCTTGTCGCCTTTTGTCGCCTCTCGCCGTCCACAACACTGGATACAAGGGTGTATATTTTCTGCTTCAATGAAAATCTGAGAATTTTTAAAGGGTTATGAGAATTTTGTGGGTTAAGATTTGTATTAGTTTCTTGTTTATTCTAAATGTGAATTGGATATCGATCTCTTAATTCTTGTTAAAGTAATATTTATTTGCATAGAAATGACATCATAGTGGTATAAATACAGTAACTTTTTTTTCAGTTCATTGCACATGGATTGTCTAGTGTGGTTTACCTCTCCTGCGTGGTTTGCGAGCTATTGCACTAGAGCAGGGTTTACTCTATATCCAAAGTGTAGAGATTGCGGGTTTCCTTGTCATAAAAAAAATAGAGTAACTTTTAATAGTAAAAAATGTTAAATGATATTCAAAACTGTTTAGGCAGGCCAAGAGTTCTGTCACTCCTCTCTGTCAACTCGACCCCTTTCAAGGGGGACTAGAGGGAATGCAACTGAATGTTCATTATCATAATAAGTAGTCGATTAGGAGAAGAGAGTACTTACTTTTTCTTTTCTTTTTTTTCCTGTAAGTATGGCTCAAGTACAAAGAATATTTACACTGCAACAAAAAATAGGAAGCGTTTTATGCTGCAAATGTGGATTATGTAGGTCACAAAGCAAGTTGAATTACACAAAAACTGGGCAAAGTTGGAGGTTGTTTTAAAATGGGTTCTAATTAAACGGGTTAAATTAGCCCATTATTATATAATCTTGGGGATTGCTGTAAATCAGGACACCTATTATCAGCTGGATTACTTGGGGAGCACACTAGGTCAATATATAGGTTAATACAGGTTTTACAGTGGATTTTCATTTTGCTCCCAAAACCATTTACTTCTCATTTAATGTATTCATGTTTTAGGGAGTTAAGGGTATCACCTCTCTCATTAGGCAGTCTTTTCTGATCCTCAGACGTGCCCCTGCACCTGCATCCTCTCGGTACTTTTCTTAGATACTTTTCAAAATGGTACTTCAATTTGTTAATGTCCACTTATGTGATCAAACCCATAAAAACAACCACGTTCTCTTACGCAACTTGTATATTGTTTCATTTATACTATCATCAACTTATACCATTGAAAACTCTATCAGAGCCCTTGGATGAGATTCATTAAGCAAACCAAGAGATGAGATAATCAACTTGGTCCTCATCTTCATCCTCTTTGGCTCCTTAAGTTGGATACCCAGGTAACTCCCAGAATTTGAAGAAATTGGATCTATGACGACGAGGATGTCAAATACTGAATCATGTAACAAAGCCATCCAACATTCAAGGCACAAATACATGGACATCCAACATCAATAGAAAACAAGACATGCTAATAATAGAGGATCGAAACAAGGTTAGCAAGTACTTACCAGACCATGTTTTCCAGCTTCAACGTTTGATTGGAAAACAAGTTGCTTAGTGAATAGCAAACATTCCACTGTACCTGATAGCAAGGCCGACCTTTTAAGTATGCAGTTACGGTGTGCTTTTGAAGGACATGGGAAAAATTTAAGGTTTGATATCTACTGTTCCTTTTTTCCCTTTGCTTTTTCCCCTGATCACAACATTATAAGGAAGAAATACCTTAACGTTTCCAGTTGTAACACAAGAAATAAATGCTTGCACCATCTTCTCGAGCCATTTAGAACTTTCCAAGTAAGCGTTACATGAACTTCGACTTTCTCCCAGATCCTCGCTAATGGACAAACCTTTTGTGGGCTTTCCCTTAGAAGATACGACCATTGAATCTGCTTGCCTGTCATAAGCAAATGATTGACTTGAAAACCTAACAACTCTTGAAAGGTTACCCAATGCTCTCACAGCATTTGCTTTGACCTGATATCAGAAACATGAGAAGTAAATTATATAATACAATCGCTAACATGACAGCAAAATGTCAAAAAAAGAACTGAAAGTAGCCAATATAGCTAACAGCATAGCTTACCTTGTCATTATCGTTCGTAAGTTGTAAAGCACAGTCAATCAACAAGGAAATCGACTGTGAGCTCACTGTTGAATCATTCATATAGAAGAACAATAAGACGTCTGAAAGTATTGTTACACAACAAACAGATCGAAAATCATTCAGAAATTCACAGGACCTGAAGAGAATTTCTCAAATCCATGTACATCAACATGGTGGCGAAGTGCATCACATATATTAGCTAAAGCCCATGAAGCTGTTATGCGAACCTGAAAGTTGTCACATTAAGCTTCCATGTACCTTTTTGCTAGGCTAATAAGTAGGGAAAGATGTGCAAAAACAGGAGTATTGAAACCAACCGACACTGAGGAATCATGACTGTTGTCCACAGCAGGAGAAATGAACTTGTCGAAAATCTCTGCACTGCCATATTGGAACATAGATTTACCAACTAACAACGAACTGGCTAAAAGAGTCGGGCCAGACAAATATAATTAGGTAAATTAAAAATATTCTCCCTAACAGTTTAAGCTTTTAAGTTTTTAGATGAAGTTCTCACACAATTCAACATGGTATCCGCTTAAGAAAAAATTATTTTCACATGTTTGCCCATGAAAAAGAATCAGGCTCACATAAGGGAGCATGTTGAGATAAATTATGATATGTAAACTAAAAGTGAGTTGTCCCTTAACATTTCAAGCTTAAGCTTTTAAATGAATTAATCACAGAATTCAACAGTGTCCAAACAATGCCTCCAAAGAGAAATTAAGGCTAAATGAATTTAATGTACCTTTGAAAAATGTGTGGAAAACAAGCAATTACACCAATAGCACGACAAGCAGCTGATCTGACATTCGGAACCTCATCACCTTTTGCAGTTTTAACCTAAGAAGATTTCTCAAGTACAACTTAAATCACTTATCATTCTCTATAATTGAGAGAAGGATAAAGCACCAATGCACTAATCAGTTATGTAGCAAAAACTTACACAAGAGCTCATGATGAAGTCTTGTTTATCTTTTGGTAGAGAAAAGAAAACTGTGGAAGTAATTCCAGCAAAACAAGTAACTGATGCAGCCCTCACCTAAAGGAGCAAAGCAAAGTAATGGAATAAATGAGTCATAGCAGCAGCAGCCTGACAATTTCTATGAGAA
Source organism: Solanum pennellii (assembly GCF_001406875.1). NCBI lineage: Eukaryota > Viridiplantae > Streptophyta > Magnoliopsida > Solanales > Solanaceae > Solanum > Solanum pennellii. The sequence goes on from NC_028643.1 coordinate 3,682,175, forward strand.
AAACCAATACAAGATCTTTCTCATGTAGTGATATTGATGATTAGCATGCATGCTCTAAAATATTTTGGGAGAATAAGCATTGCTGAATTGCGTGATCTCATTAAAGCTTGTATGGTTAGAGAGGAAACGCCATTATGTATTCAATTATATCCCAAACACACCGTCACGTATGGCGGAATCTTTTACATGGCCAAGCATGTGACAATATTTTGTTGATTATTCACTCCGAGAAACTAAGCTAGAATTCCTGCTTGCTCCGTCAATAAATTAAAGCTTGTGAAGCGTTAAAGAGAGTAGACACCTAAACATTTATTTAATACAGATTTGCAGTATGCATCCTCAAATGCGAGCTGATAAATTTCTTCAGTCAAGTACTTGACATATTTCGTATATGTATTACATTAATGCTGAAAATCGAGACCACTTTCTAATCTAATACCAATTTGCTTAGTGTGGACTGTTTCATCTAAAGTTTAAACTGTAAAAGGGGCCATCTTTATTTATTCCACTATGTCTTAACATGCCCTCTCACAAGTGTGCATTCAAACCATTTAAGAACTCGATATTACATCTTACTCTTTTCATGTTGGCATACCATTTCTTTCTAAAGGATAACCTTTTCTGTAATGAATATTTTTCTACATATCATTACCCTTCTAGGGTATTTTCTGGATCTACCCGTAGATTATCTGAATATTTGAAAGGGAAAATTATAAGAAATGGCCATTCGGCTATCTCTGTTACCAAAATTTTGGCCAAATTTTTAAAAATTACTAAAATTGGCCAAAACTTCTTCCTTTCCAGTTCGCCATTAATAGCTTCTAATTTTCTTCTTCTTCCTTCCCACTTCGCCATTAAGGCCTTCTTTTCGTTCTTCCTTCCTCCTCCTCCTTCTTCATCGTCGTCTTCTCTTTTTTTTTTCTACGGCTTCTCTTCTTTGTTGTTTTTTCTTTTTCAAAATTTGACGTACCACAAACGTGTGAACCCTTTGAAGCAAACTATATATCAAAAGACTAGAAACATCGAGTTTGAATAGTCAATGTATGGTTCATGTATGGTTAAGTTATATTTAGTTTTTTGAGTGTATCATAATGTATAGTCAGTGTATAACTCATGCATAGGTACCCTATATTGTATAGGTACCCTATATTGTATAGTTAGAGTATACTTTCTATGACTTTTGGCTAGCTATAATGTATAGTTAGTGTATACTTCCAATGAGTTTTGGACTATTTTTGATGTAAATAAAACATGGTTAAATTTGTTGTAAGCTAATTGCTTTATCGTAGATATTTGATATTTTCCCAAAAAATCTGGTTCAAACTTCTCATCTGACCTGATCATGCCTAAAGAGTCTCTTATTCTTAGCTATCACCAGCAGTAGGACTTCCTGGATTGATAAATGTGGGTTTGATAACTCTAGGTTATTCTATAAGCAATTGAGTAGGCAGCACACATACTTCAGAGGCTATTTTTGCAGAAATCACAATTAAAATAAACCTTTTAAACGTGCAATTTATTTTCTTCTTTTCTATACTTCACCAACTTCTTATTATATGGTACAACTAATAAAATCTATAGAGAATCCAAAAGGTATATAAACTAACCATTGGAGAAGAATGCTGAAGTATAAGAGGCAAATGCCGAACTATTGCTTCCAACCACTGCTCACTTCCTGACAGCTTTTCAGCTCCATCACTATTTACTACACAATCATGTGGCCCATAAGATGGAGCCGATGAGATTGTTTTTGATTTGACATAGTCAGACGTAAAGGGGCTATCAAGTGATATATCACTCGAAAGATCTTCAGTTCCCTTAAATCCAGAGATTGCACGAAGACATTCATCCAACACCTGCAAAACATTCATGTCACAGTAACATCCAAAAAACATATGACAAATACCAAATTAAGAAATCGACCCCTTCTAAATGATCATAAAATCTTTCTTGTGTTTGGTAGAACTGTAGCTGCTAAAGCTAAAACAAAATACAACAAAAAGACAAGTTTCAACTAACAAATCGATGAAACAATGATCAAAATCACAAGTACTTAGATTCTTATTGACTGCATGCCATTTTATCTTCAAATGCTAATGCTTTCACAAAACTTCATGCAATTTGATTCCTTCTCTGACTATACTACCTACCCAGCTATGCTTTTTCACCTTTTGCACTTCACTCCTGAAAACGTATAGTAGTACATAAAATTTGCTGGCAAGCAGAATAGGAAGAAAATGATCATCGTATTCTTGTAACAGAATCGGAAACGCGGGAGGAAGAAACATATGTCAGACTATGTTGAAACCTAAATTTGACAAACAGCAACCAAAGGAAAATATTATAAAGGAGTAGACCATGAAATTTCCTGAAAGAAAGCCAAGACCATGTGGGACCTGGAATTTAAGATATGGCTATATGCAACTAACAAACATCATGTTAACAAGAAAAGACAATTGAACCCTAGCAAATAGGATTGCTGGAGCATATTAAGCAGTTTTTTTTCCATTATTCATCCTAACTGTCAAGGAAAAGGTATAAGAGCAGCTGAATTGGGAGGGGCCAACAAGAGATCTTCACAGTAGATCTCTATCGAGCTTCACCAAAAAGAACTACCAGGACTGTTTTCTAGGTCTAAGTTTGACTGTAGAAAACCCCTATCAAACGAAGTTTTTTCTATCGAGTGCATGGTGGGCCATATTAAGTTATTAACAACTGAAAATCTAAAAACGGTAACTTACACAGATTTTGGTGCTTCATGTTCAAAGAAGGTGAATATGTCATCACCTCCTATTACATTGCAGACCTCATCAACCAACGTGTGACTTGACATCAATAAAGTTAGCAACTACTTGTATTGCTGGAAAGTTTGAAGAGTTTGGAGAGAACAGAACAAGCACAGCTGGTATTACCGGAAGTAATTTGAAACTTTGGAGAGCAGAAAATGGATAATAAGAGCACTTGAAGGGCTTCTTTCCCCTACATATATTTTTGGAACACCCATGATATCCCTATCTGCATAGATAATTGGTTGAACTCTCAGCTCAGAACTACTTATTAAAAAAATGCTCAGATAGGACCTTCTTTGCCGTCTTGCTTAGGCGTATGCTCCTTGAATCTGGGATTCATTTTTTTCTTTTGTCACAAGAAAACACCTTACTAATCATCAAAGAGAAGTAAAAAAAACCTAGAATAAAGTAATCAAGTATATTTCGAAGCCACCAATGGCTTATCAAGAAAATATACTTCCTATTTTTCGCTAAACTGTACAAATATGAATATTGCTTTTAAAAATAAAAAATCAGAAGTGAATTTTAACTAACGATTGCATTGCGCAATAAAGTGATAACCCATAAAGAAGACGTATCATTTGTGACTCTAGCCCAAAGGTTATTTGAATCGCATTAAATTTCAAGAAAACGAAGGACTGGGATAAGTTACCTAAATTCCTGTGGTCTTTTGCGATTTCGTTTTCATCCTATTGCAGAAAACAATTGCTTCAAAAGGATTTAATTTCCAATTGACAGCAGGATGCCACTTAACATCCCCCACCATTCCCACCCCACCCCACCCCACCCCACCCCCACAAAAAAAAGCAAGAAAAGAACTTCACATACGTGAGAAATATAGAAAAATAACATTATTGAATTGTTGTTGTGTCTACATTATTCTATTGAGACCCTATTTATAGACCCTAGAATACAATCCTTTACCAAGTAGGATACTATTTAGTATTCCTATTCCTATTCTAATAGGATTGTATAAACCTATTCCTATTCCAATAGGATTATATAAACCTATTCCTATTCTAACACTCCCCCTCAAGCTAGTGCATACAATTCATGTACCTAGCTTGTTACAAATGTAATTAACACGAGGACCGATGAGGAGCTTGGTGAGATATCCGCAAGTTGATCAGTCGACTTCACAAAATTGACAGTCAAGTTAATCTCAATGTGCTTGTCTTCTCATTAAATACTGGATTTGATGCATAATGTCAGTAAACACGGAGATAAAATTCCAGTGTTGAACTTCCTAAACTAAACCAGCAAAGACTGCTTCAAACCATAGAGTGACTCACATAATCGACATACAAGACTACTAAACTCCCCCGAGCAACAAAGTGCTCAAAACCTAGTATAAAGTACATGGATCATGTTGGAATCAGTAGATGAGTTGATACTAGACAAGTCACTGAAAAAGTGGTTGAAACATGCTCATATACGGAGTATTAGATTTTGATGGCTAAAAGTGGTCAATCTAAGGGATAAAATTATATAGATAGTCGAAATGATGTCACAACCCAACTAACAAATAGAAATTAAATAGGATAGTAAGAATTGATGGAATGACCCCATTGAAAAAGAGATAATATGGGTAGGGTCGGAATGATGGCACGAACCAAATGAAAAAGTAGTCACCGGAATGATGGCACGGTGCTACACAAATTAAATATGAAAAAATAGTCACCGGAATGATGGCACAGTGCAAGAAATAGATATGAGAAAATAGGCACCAGAAAGATACTTGGTGACTCGACTTTTGTTAACATAATCATCGGCCGGATGGGCGGCATTTATGAGTAATAGCCGCCCGCCGGCAGCGGAAGCTCTTTGATTTTCTACCAAGATCATAGAGGCTCTGATACCATGCGAGAAATATAGAAAAATAATACCACTGAATTGTTGTTGTGTCTACATTATTACATTGAGACCCTATTTATAGACCCTAGAATACAATCCTTTACCAAGTAGGATACTATTTAGTATTCCTATTCCTATTCTAATAGGATTGTATAAACATATTTCTATTCTAATATGATTGTGTAAACCTATTCCTATTCTAATAGGATTGTATAAACCTATTCCTATTCTAACAACATTCAAAGAAAATAAACCCCGCCAGTGCTTTCAGACCCCTACTGTAACGCACGCAAGATGGAAGAAGCACAAAACAAGGGGAAAGAAAACCAAAATATAAGCAGGTATCTCACCTTGACTGAAGCGGTTATGACTTTGTCTCCAATTGGCTCATTTGAGTTTCCAACATTATCCCTCCAAGACCTTATCTCAGAAGAGGAGGTCAAGACTCCATGAACTAAAAGGGAAATCTTTTCCCAACACAGGATCATCACGCTAGGATAGTTGTGTGCCACAGCTCTGACGGCCTAGGAGAAGTACGATATAGAAACATATCAATGCAACCAACAGAAGTTTTCGATGGTGTTCAAATTTAGACAAAATCCTCAAGTAAAGAACATTGTTTTCATTTCAATGCCAGAAGAACAAAAGGTAACCAAAACAAAACCACCAAACATGCTAGTTGCAACCATCAAATGACAAATGAATACCCTTATTTTGCTTTCATAAAGGTATTTTGCTTTGGTATTGTTTCTTTTATTCCCTCTTTACAAGGCATATATTATTTAGATATAGCAGAATGGCATCTTCCGCTAACTGCTAGGCCCCACTTGTTCAGCATCTTCAATACAGTGGTTCCCTCAGCTACTCCCAGATCAATTGAATTTCATTTTATCTATTTTTTTGAAACTGGTTACTTTGGATTGATTTTCATGTTCTCACTGAGCATCAAGTAAGGTGAAACTGAAAGATACTGTGGAAGAATCCTGATTGGTTAGGTTGTAATTGCATAGAGAAGATGGTAAAAATATTTCTTAAAAAAGACCAATAGATAACCAAAAGGCAACATTCACAGATCGGACCCCAAGAGCTCTCAAACTGGATGCCAAAGCATCAGCCTGCAAGTCATTACAAAGGAGGACACAGATTCTGGTGCTATTGACAAAAGTTTGTACAGAGTAGACATGTTTTATGCATGAGGCGGATGTAAGCAGCTGTATCAATAGCCTATCAATAAGTAGGTGTAACAAAAACATGTTCTGTTTATGCGATTGGATGGGAAAAAGAGTGACCTATAATGGAAGGTCCAAAAGCAAATAAAATAAGTTTAGCTTCTAAATTTCTTTTACAAAAGTGTGCCAAAAGAAAACTGAGCTTACATGAAAGAAGCATAAAATGCCCTGGGGGATACCTTTTGAACTTACAAAATGGCTCCCATGGGAATGGGATAGCTCATTCAAGCATCAAGAAAACAATGCCAACCAAAACAAACAAACAAAAAAAATGATCTTATCTTTTTCTTTTTTTTTTATAATTATCTTTTTGGATGTCTTTTCTCTATTCTGGGTTTTATTTATTACGTAAATATAGAGGGGACAATAAATTAACAAAAAGAGGGAAAACTGAAGGGCACAGAATTTGTACAATTTCACATAGGAGAAGATAACCTAAATCATCTGTGAACCATTCTCGACATTGACACACTATGTTAATTGTTAAAGTTCAACCATGAAAAACTTCTTTTCCTTTCTTTTCCTGCTTCTCCATCTTTTTCAAAGATTATAGAATTCCTTATAGATTGACTGATCGATTACCTGAAGTGCCTCAAAGCCTACTGATGGGCTTACTCCTGGGTCACAATACCGAAACAACATAAACAAAATGCCCGACTTCGATTTAATACTGATTGAACCTGAATGGACAAATACAGAGGAATACTATCAATAGTTGAATTGATAACCAGCCAGTTCACTGAAATTTAAAAAGAACAGGATTTCCTGAGCAATATCCTATGTCAGCATACACATTTTAGCCAGGTACAAGTTTTTCCAACGAATAAGTTAAGCAACCACTTGCACTATCTAACTTAAAACAGAATCTCCAATATTTTAACAAATTAGATAGCCTATAATGTAAGGCTCTTGATCAGTTTATAGGCTGTAATAAAAAAACTACAGTATTTACCACCCGAACTCATTCAGATAGTTTTACTGATTATTCAACCAAGGGAACTATCAGATTACCTGCTGATACTTCTGCCACAAGCATATCTTTGACTTCAATTGAAAGTGGTGAGACTGACAAGGCTGCACTTAAGCAGTTGATTGCGGTTGCCTGCAGACAAAACCAAGCATTTGAATAAAGCAGAAACATAGACATAGTTGCTTATTATTCTATAATATATTGGTACCAAGTTACTCTAGAAGAATCAACAAGAGGCTCAAATAACTCCATGAAGCCGTCTGTCTCAACCTTAAACTGGATTCAAATAATGCATTTAAAGAGCACCAGAGGGTTATATATCAACGAAATATGTCCAACTGAGCTTTTACTACAGAATACTGCAACAAAGTTGACAAAAGGAAGAATCTGGGGATGAATCCAAATGAAAAGTAAAGCACACAAAGGCTAGAAAAAGTTCACTACCACCATAATGAAAAAGAATTTCAAAGTGCTTCACCATTTTCTTCAATTGTGTTAACAGGAACTTAATTATCCAAGGAGGGGGGCTATGAATACCTAGGTTCTCAAACTCTGTTAGTCTTTGAAGTAAGTCTGAGAAGGTAACAGTAGAACTTAGATAAGATACACTATATGTTCATGGGTAAAATGTGCATGAGTGAATGCAAGCTAATAGTATTACATAATCTACAAGAGTGTAAACTAATAAGTGCAATGGACAACTAAGGTGCCAAGGCTCAAAATTTAATTGTGCCAATAAATCATGAAGGTTACAATAACCCATACACTTGCAAATCAGAAGAATCCAGTTGAGTAATTCTCTCTGAAAGTAAATTTGAATAACAAAATCAGAAAGGTACATTTTGAAATCACTTGTGTGCGTTAATGGGCATCAAACAAAGTTAAACAGCCAGGATTTTAAAAGATTATAAAATTACACATGACAACCGGAAACACAATTTAAAAAAATAAAAAAAGTAAACAAGTAGTAATAAAGAAGAAACCAGAAAAAACTAAAGTGAGAAAAAGGAGAAGAAGCACACAATATAACTTTGCAAACAGAACTATACGATGCAACAGGTTTGAAATGACTAAAATAAATCGCTCAAGCTCCAAATATTGAACCAAAAAATTCCTAAATGTTCCTTTGATATCATACTAGGGAAAGCCTAGCTGAATCTAATTTTTTCCTCATCAGTGCCTGTAAGTTGAAACCCCGTAAATGATTTTAAGCATTCCTGGATAAGCAGGTCCTAAAAAATCTACAGCTCACAACTCATTAGGACTAACCAATAAGATATTCTGGTCACTTCTGGACAAAAAGCCTTCTTCAATCCTAACTTGAATAGAAGAGAGAACTGTTGGCAACAATTCACGAGGCATTCTAGAATACCTGCAAAAGGATCACAGAGACAAATTCAAGTTTACACAGATTAGAATTTCCTTGGTTGTTAAGTAACATACAGATTCATGACGATCTCTTAATACATTTTATATCAACCCAAAAGATAAAAAGGAAAAGAAAAGAAAAAGAAAAAGCTAACCACTTGAATTTCCTACACTCCAAATGTTCACAATTGCACATTGAATAAAGAATAGTACCATTAATGTAGTCCTGAACCACTTTTAAACTCCATAATTTTTACCCAACTCTGTCAGTTAGATTTCACAAGAACTATAAGAAAGAAAGAAATTACCGAAACTCACATTTAGAGGTTAGATTTTTGTAGTTTCTACTATTTTTAATTTTACTTAAAGAAGGTGTAACTTTTTCTTTTTTTTTTGAGAAAGTTAACATTTTATAGACAAAATACACCAATAGTGTATTTTAGTAGTAGTTACATGTGGAGTTTCCCTCCTAAACTATCTAGAAACTGCGTAATATCCTCCACCTTTTTGGGGAGTACGTAGTTACACCAAAAAGAAAAAGGTTATAAGACAATTCAACTTCAGACTTTGGAAAGGGATGATCTTGTTTTCAAAACATCTTTGGTTCCTTTCCCTCCATATTGTCCACCAGATGCAAACAGGGACAATCTTCCATCTCTCTTTGTGGCCGGACATATTTCCTTCTCCATTCCAACATTTTAGAGCTTCGGAGGTATGCCTTGGTGCAACTTTTTGAGGTGTAATTTTTGTTATTTTTAATATCTTTTTACTGTCTACTGTAATTTTTGTGTTGCATATTTTAGGATTGATGGGATTTTCTAGTTTATAGTTAACTTAAATCTTATTTTCCATTGTTCTCGTCGAATCTAACACACAGAGTTCGGTGTATATATTTTACAGAACCTAAAAATGTAAGTTTGACCAATTTTGAACGACCAATACTGTAAAGTACATACATAAGAGACTATTTTGAACCTATCCTCTCAAACATAAGGGACCATTTATGTCATTTTCTCAATAAAATATTGTTGCATATAGTACTTATAAAAAACTACCAATATCTCCTCATATCAAATTTGCTAATCAAATTACCCTTTAACTAAAGACATAAATACCATAGAAGGACCGCATGCATATACATAGGAAAGCACTCCCTCTCGGTTGAGGAGTGGCGGTTTAATACTCCAATTTTGGTGAGGGAAAACAAGATACTTTCACAAACTTTTCCCTTCTCAACTTTTCCTCGTCCATCTCTTTTCTAATTCTTCCATCACCCATCTGGTAAGCGTAGTGCACTTTCTCCAACCCCTCCTCACAAGAAACACCCCCTTCTCCCAACTCCACACTCCTACTAGCTTCTTCTATTTCTTATATCCCTACTTGTGCCCACACATACACCCTCTCCTCCAACCCCCAACCCCCAACCCCTCCTCACAAGAAACACTGCCTTCTCCCCAACTCTATTGCCATACCCAACTCCACCCTCTTACTAGCTTCTTCTATTTCTTATATCCCTACTTGTGCCCACACATACACCCTCCAGTTTTGTCTCACCACCAAATCTCTTACGCACTCCTCTCTCAAACCTTCAGCAACAGAAATACACATTGTTAATGCATATGTTTTTACACTATAAATCTGTAGCTTCTTCCCATCAAAGCATGTCTTGTTTCTTTCTAGCCATAAGGTCTACATTGTGCCATTGGGAATTGTTCTCCATATTGGCTTTAAGCTCTACTAACTTTCTGTGATTGCCACACTTCCAAACGGCTACTAATTTTCTCTGGTAACTCCAAGGATATACCCATTATGCTAAAGAAAGTTCCCAACATTGTCTTGAGTATCTGCAATGCAAGAAAAGATGTTCCACTATTTCTTGCAGAAATAGCATCTACTACAAAGGAAAAACATCTCCTCTATAACTTGTGCTTTGTTTGGCAAGCATCCTTAACTGCTAACCAACCAAAAAAGAGTTGCTTCCACAGGTGCTTTGTCTTTCTAAATCATCTTCCGGAGCCAGTTAGGATAGCATTCTCTGGATCTATCAGCTTACACTATTTGTAGCTATCCCTCTTCTTCTTGCTCTACAATATGCAAGTTCTTAGCTTTGATTATCCTCCAAAAAGAGAGAAATATCTCTGAACTGCTATTGGTCCTTTTCACTAATCAATTCATCCAGATACTGCTCCAAAAGAACAAATTCTTTCATCCAGATTGGGAACTATCAAACTTTGACGCATGGAGTAGGTTGATTTTGACCATTGGGCTCATCCACCTCCTGCACATTGAAGTGATAAACCAAAACTTACTCCTAATTTATTTCACAGATCATTTGCTTGAATGATATGCTCACCTCTCCCCCATCACCTTTCTTTCTCTCCTAAAAAATTCTTTACCAATAGCATATGTCAGTAATTGCTATGTTCATAGCAGCTAGCACAAGCCTGCTCTCTTCTTCATCTTCCCCTCATCCTCTTTTCATCTCTTCAATAATACCTTCAACTTCTATCAATTTTCATAATTGAAGCTATAGCCTGAAGAAAGATGAGTGGGAATGTGGGACAATCGAGGGTCCAGTAACTAGTTTATTGCTCGATACCTGAGGTAGTTCAAGGATGATGTCTACTTGTTGATCTGTTTTATAAACATTCCACTTACCTACAACCTTACAGATCTTGTTGTTCAAATATAGAAGTACTAGAGAAACATTTACCTAATTAAAAGCACTAGAACTTGCAAGCATGCATGTCAAATCAACTTGACACCAAAAGTATGATCTTTTGAGCTTTCATCTATTATAACATTTGTCATCATCGAACTCTATCAAGTCGAGAGGACATAGAGGATCTGTTTTATCAGTATTGATATCTTCCAAAAAGTGTAGTGAAGATAAGAGCTAATAAAACTGAATGCTAAGACAGAAGAAAACTGAAGGCCATGTTTACATTAGTAGAGACTCTTACGGTGTAGATGATATCAAAAGCATCAAAATTTTGAACAAGGACGCTAGCAATCCACTGTGTGTTTCACGTTTGATTAAGTATAAAGTCCCTACCATCAGAGATTGAAGACAAAATCAGTTAAATTCAATGAAAAAGGTATTTCAAGAAGCATCTTGAAAAGCAGAGATAAAAACAACCTCCCATAAAATCTCCTAAGTAACATGAAATTGGGATGATATTCCACTTATTTGATTTAACGTTCTGCACACCCTAAAAGGACCCCCACCCCTTTGGTTTTAAATACTATTCTTGGAGTGTCGTGATCACCCTCATTTTAAAGGTTTAACGGTCAGAAAAAACACTTATATTTACTTAATTATATCCGCAACAAGCCTCCTAGTGTACAGTTAATTCTTTTAATGGGTCAAGTATGTGAAAAAAATTCAAAGTGAAGGGTGTTCACGAAAATTGAACTGAGGACCTCTACATGTTTATATACCATATTGAAGTGTGTGAATTCTTATTCTAATATCTTAAGCTTTTAGAGAGGGCACACTCTTTGTTTAGTTATATATATCTACAACCTCCCTTATTTTGAAGTTCATGTAACCACACTTATTTTTCTTACATAAATTGATCGCTTCCTTTTTGGATGACAATAATTAAGAAACTTATAGGACAAAAAAATTGTAGAACTTCACTGTATGTTTAAAGAACTTCTTTTGTTGTATATAGTAGTCAATGAAGTAGGACAAAACCTCAAATTCCAGCAAAGACAAAATGTTAGGTGAGCTTTTCTCATCTATCAGAGCCTTGGTGAACAAAGTTACCACATACATGGGTTTGTGGGAGATGAGAGGTACCACTTTTACCAAAAATTTATAAAGAAAATTTGTAGCATTTTTTGGTTACACACACTCGGACACATATATATAGTGGTCAAAAGCTTAACCTTTTAGAAAGAGAACAACTTATATTAATTAATTAGTCTATATTTCAACAATTTACATATGTTTGTGTGTGTTTACCTATACATGTGTGTGCATTTTTGGGTTATATAATGGCAGACAATTGAGGTATTGGGTTTTCTTATTTCTTTTTTTTTAAAAAAATGAAAAAGAAAAAGAATAAGAAAACTCAATATCTCAATTGGCTAGAGATGTTTTTAGTGTACTTTTTAAAAACAATTTTCCAGAAATGGTTTTGATTGCTTGTGCTTTCATGATGATTCCTGCTTGTTAAGTGAAACCCTTAATTAGTCTATTTTTGCTTTAGTGGCTCAGGCGACCGATGGTAGGCTAGGGTCAGGGACATGGACTAGGGTAAGGGTGATAAGTGGGTTACGAGAGCTTCAAGGATGAGATCAGGTTCCCTCTCAAAAAAAAAAAAAAAATCCTTCTCAACAGGATGAGATCAGGTTCTTGGAACATAGGGACTTTAACAAGAAAGTCAATAAACTAGTGATGATTCTCAAGAAGAAGATAATTAATATAGTTTTTCTCGAGGAGATTAGATCAAATGGGTAAGGGAACTAAGAGTGGACTATAGAGTGGTCGTTAGACCGACTTTGTTGTATGGAACGGAGTGTTGGACGGTCAAAAACTCTCATGTCCAGAAGGCGCATGTTATGTTGCGGAGAAAAGGAAGCTGAGGTGGATATGTGATCATACTAAGATCGAATAAGATTAAAAATGAGATTAGAAATGAGTGGTCATACTAATAGCGAATAAGATTAACAATGAGGATATTAGTAATAGATGGGAGTGGTCTCCAAGGGGGACAAGATGAGAGAAGCGAGACTAAGATGATTTGAATATGTGAATAGGAGAAGCGTAGACACGCTAGTGAAGAGGTGCGAGAGGCTGGTTACACAGGGTACAGAGAAAGGCAAAGGTAGGTCAAAGAAGTGTTGGGGAAAGGTAGTAAGACAAGATATGGCCCAACTTCAAGTTACCGAGGACACGACCTTAGACAGAAGGGCGTAGAGGACATGTTTTAGGGTAGAAGGTTAGTATGTAGTGTAGTGTTCTTTTGTTTAGGGTGGTTGGTGATTGTCATTGTCATTGTACTAGTTGTATTATTTAAGTTCTTGTTTTTGGATATTTCTCTGTGTTTATTATTGTTTACAATAATCTATCATGCTGTGTTGCTTAATGTGTTTCAATTATTGCACTATTTGTTGTTACTTTTTACTCCCTCTATTTCAAAAAAAAAATTAGTTTGACTTGGAACGGAGTTTAAAAAAAAGAGAACTTTTTAATCTTATGGCTCTAAATTAAATTTATGTCAAATGTACCAAAATGTCCTTTAAACCTTTTTTTGCAACAAACTAAAAAGGAAACTAGACCATTCTTTTTTAAACGGAGGGGGCATATTTCTTCATTGTCTTCTTTATGTACTTGTAATAGTTGCACTTGAGTCAAGGGTCTTTTCAAAAACAACTTCTCTACCTTCATGAGGTAGTGATAAGACTTGTTTACATTCTACCCTCCCCATACCCTACTGGTGAGACTTCACAGGGTATATTGTTGTTCAGTAGGGGAACTAATGTACGAATAAGTACATGTATAAGTTGTGCTACTCAAGAGGCTCTAGGAATAGAAATGGGGTAGGCATTTTAGTTGGTAAGAGGTAAGGAAGCAAGTGGTGGAGATTAGGAGGGTCAATGATAGGATGATGGTGATTTAGTCATTGGAAGATACATTTTTAACACTATTAGAGCATACGCACCACAAGCGAGCTCGGATGAGGAAGACAAGAGGCACTTTTGGAGGATTTGGACGAGATGGCGCAAGGTGTACCATTTGCTGAGAAGTTATTCATAAAAGGAGGTTTAAATTGACCCAAGTCTACTCAAGGAATTACGATGATGTGCATGGAGGTTTTAGGCTTAGGAACACGAGCAAATGAGGAGTCTCACTTTTGGATTTCGCTAAAGCTTTTGGGTTGGTCGTAGCCAATTTAAGTCACCAAAGAAAGAGAAACTTGGTAACTTTCCGTAGTACAGTGGCTAGTATAGTGGCTAAGACTCAGATAGACTATCTACTCCTTAGGAAAGATAATAAAGGACTTAGTAAAGATAGTAAGGTTATCTCGAGTGAGAATCTTACGAACCACATAAGCTATTGGCAATGGTTTTGAAGATCAAAGGGAAGAAAGAAGAAAGAGGGTTGTGGTTGACTGGCAAATGGATCGAATGGGGTAGCTTGATTATGGCAGTGCCCAGGAGATGGAGGAGAAATTGGTGGCTAGAGGGCTTGGAGTAGTAGCGGGGATGCAAACAGTATGTGGGATAGGAGAGCTAGTTGTACTAGGAAGTGGCTAGACAGGTGTTGGAGGTTTTGAGAGGTAGATTTGGTGGGCATCAAGAAGACTAGTGGTGGGATGGAGAAGTCTAAGGGAAATTTGAGGCAAGAAGGTGGCATTTGCAAAGTTGGTGAAAAGGTATGGACAGTACGAAAAGCGGAAAAATTAGGGAAAGTTAGTGGTTATGCAGCAAAAAGGCAACTTTGAAAGAATGTATATAGAATTAGATGACAAAGGCTATAGAAGTTATGTAGGCTAATCAAGACGAGAGAGAGAGCCCATGACCTGGACCAAGTGAGGTGTATCTAAACCGGGGATGACAGAGTTTCTAGTCTTTTTCAATGTCCTCTCATCATCTCTGTGATGGGCTTTGTGATATATAAAATAGATACTCTTCAAAAGTTCAGCGATGTAACCCGTACACCCAGTGTGGAAGTAAAGTTTGATACATAGGCCATCCTTAACATAGGAAGTTTCAAGTATCTTAGGTCCATTATCTAAGAAAAATGGAAGATCGACAATGATGTCCCACATAGTATTGATGTTGGGTGGATGAGATGGTTGCTCACATCGGAGACTTGTATGATAAGAATGTGCCACCAAAACTTAAGGCGAGTTACAGAGTGGTGGTTAGACCTACTATGTTGTATAAGGCAAAATGTTAGCCAGTCAAGAAGTCCATGTTCAGAAAATAAAAGTTATGAAAATGAGGATGTTGTGATGGATGTGTTGCCATACTAGAGAAATAGGCTTAAAAATAAAATATCCAAGACAAAGTGAGAGTGGGCTTCTGTGGAGGACAAAATACAGGAGGCAACATTGAGATGTTCAAGCATGTGAAGGGGAGATGCACATATGCCACAGTGTAGAGGTGTGAGAGGTTGGCTATGGACGGTTTCAGAAGCGGTAAAGGTAGGCCGAAGAAGTATCAGGAGGTGATTAGAGAGGACATGGTGCAGTTTCAACCGACAAAGAACATGACCTTAGATGAGATTATAGAAGACACATATTAGGGTAGAAAGCTAGTAAGTAATAGAGCGCTGTCTCGCTAATCTGTCCACAGCATTACACTAGTAGTTTCCTATACTACGATTATAGTATAACTTTTTTGTAGTTACTGTTCATCTTTTTCAGAATGCTTTGACATGTTTTCTGTAGTATTTTGTTGTGGCTTTTTCACTTCTGCTATTTCTTTTTCAGACTTACTTCGAAGTGTTTTTCCTTGAGTCGATAGTCCCCGAAACAGCCTCTCTACCTCCAAAGGAGGGAGTAAGGTATGCGTACACTCCACCCAAACGCCACTTGCAGGGTTACACCAAGTATGTTGTTATTGCTTTTGATTACTTAAGAGTTGTTAAAATCCAAAGGACAAGTTATTCAATTCATGTAAAATGCCTTTGGTTGCTGAATAATTTCTGTAACACTTGAGACTACATGGGAGAAATCTTGTAACAGAAAGAAGCCTTAGACAAGTCTACTAACACAACCTAAGCAGTTAAAAGAAAACAAGAAAAGTGCACTTTAAATAAAGCTAAAACCTCAAACCAAGCAAAATTTATGATGTACCTGAGTGCAACTGCATTAAAATCTGTCCAAGCGAGCTGGATAGTGCCATAAATGACCCACATTTAGCTGACTCCTTGAATTCTGCAACCTGAAGAAAAACAGAGGACGGAGCGTCCAGCATAGCCCTGATGGCAGAGGCAGCTGCAACCCGTGCCTAGAACAAACACAGTGCCCAATGTTTGTAGCAGAAACACAGTATTAAAATTCAGACGATACTTCACTGTACAGGTTATGGAAAAACTAAATTAACATGTAACTGCAAAATAATTATACTTCTCCTTTAGTTGCAAATACTATTTTTCCTTTTGGAGGAACTCCTCTATCCTTACCATACAATGGAGCTGGTGAGATGGATAAACGATAGCAAAAAATATAATAAAGTAGAAGTACCTTAAGAAATGGATCGAACAGCAAACAACTCATCAGTGTTGCCTCATACCTCCTGCAAATAGCAACAGAAGGAAGGGGGAAGCAAGGGCAGGTACACCCAACAAAGTAGGAAAGTCAAATCAGAGACATAAGTAAACAACATTGTATAAATTACTTGATAGGAATCAGGATATATCAGCTCACTGAGCAAATGAAAAAAACAAAATCTTAACCTTGGCTGTAGGACATCACTAGATGGTAAGAGCATTGTCCACTGAGCTGTAAATGATTTTGGATCAGCTAGGCAAAGGTCCTTCAAAGAAAATTTGATTATTCGATAAAATTGGCATTATACACAACCAAAAGAACAAAGCATCATGTTCTTCCTTGAGATTTCCATGTCAACTATGGTCAATTAATTGTCATCTTGCTCCCACCACACAAGGCTTTGTGAACGACACATCAATTAAATAGCTACTAGCGGACTTAATACAAGAAGCAAATTAACCTATCACCAACTTAAATATATAAAAACACATATATGAAAAGTATTGCACAAGCATACAATTACAATACAAGATATTGATGACATGCTCTTTACTTATCAAAGGAGAAAAATTGATATTGCTAACTTACTCAAATAAGTACATGAAATAAAAAATTGTACAAATAGATGATATTGTAACCCATGAAGCACTTTCAGCCATCCTATCAGCTAACTTGCAAAACAAAAGTATATGCACAAATCAGAATTGTCAAAAATAGTCTGATGCTAATCAGGTCAACTGCATCCCACATTTGCACATTTGACAATTGTTCATCAAGAAAAGAAACAAGGAGGATGAGAGAAACACATATGAAATATGTTCCAAACCATTTGTTATACTTATAGATAAGGTAAAGTTTTATATACCTCGAGAGTATGCTGACATGTACAACAGAGTACATCAAAGAAGATCTTACAAGTTGTGTAAAGAATGTCTTCCAAACTTTTAATAGTGGTAACCTACTCGGTTTTACTGTGACATTTGAAAATTTTACTTAGAGGAGAGATTGCAATTGTAACATAAAAGGATTTGACAGAAATTCCAAAATTGAAACACCACATGGTATAGGGAGTAAGTCCAGTGTTATCAAAGGTGCGCTTTAAGCACGCTTAAGCCCTAAAGCGAGGCACAAAACGTGTTGAGCGCTTCGCGACGCTTTATGTGCGCTTCAGTGTCGTCATCAAAGTTTTAAGACAAACGTTTCATTGTCAATGAGCCTCTTATGAAGAAGTGACACTAAACAATTAATATTTCACTTATCATAATTTCTTTTCAATTTCTTTAGTCATGTATTTGTCATTCATGTTTATAACATTAGTCTTGGACTAAACAGACAGATTTTACTTTTCTCCCTTTGCGCCTTTTTTCATTAAAGCCACCTTTTGTTTGCACTTAAAGCCCCCACAGACCTTAGAGCTTTTTGGCGCTTTTCGCTTTTAATAGAAACAAAATCAACGGAACAGTCTGCCACTCATGCAATAAGCCTTCCCAATTACTAACACTGTCCAAAATGGGACTTCCATAATCAATTCAGGTACATTGAACAGTTGTTTCTCCTCCATTTTAACGATCAAATTTTTGGATAGAAGTGATAGTCAAAGATTCTTAGGACAACGTGACAGAACAACACTCCAGACGGAAAGTACCACAGAGTGTTGATCATAGTCAAAGAGCACCACATCCAGAATCTTGAAGATCAATCACTATCTCCTTAAGAATATAGAATAAGTTAATATCTAGAAACTGAATACAGTCTCCACTTTCCACTGTCAAATTGCTTGGTACATTTTCTTCTTGTTATTTTTGATATGTCAAATAATTCATTACAATACATCAAGTTGGTGTCAGAAGTATACATCACTCAAACTAATTAATCCACTGGACACTCCAATCTTCCAGCTTTCTGTACAGTTCAGTAGTTAGAAAAATTTGCACTGTCAAATTCCATGTAGATTTACAAGTTTATGGGTAAGTCAAACATTTCATTACTATATACATACCAAGTTGTTGTCAGAAATGTATAAAAGATTATTTGTATGACTCGAGCCAAGTCATCCACTGGCATCTCACAAATTTGCCAACTAGTCTACACAACAAGTGTTCTGTTTTAGCACCGAAAACATTGATGCATGGTAATTGAAACTGAGTGTACATTTTCTTATTGTTGCACATGTATTCTCATATATTATTTTTCAATTCCATTAATGTATATATATGTGTGTGTGTGTGTGTGTGTGTGTGTGTGTGTGTTCTTTCATTCTGTTGTTAGCAAATCAAACAAAATCATGAAGTTCCAGAAGTAGGATATGGGAAGAAAAGAGTCTCTTTCGCAAATTAACTGGAATTCAAACCATTCAAAAACCCAACTATCAACAACAAGAACCATAGAGCTTGAGTAGAACCTTCCAGAATCATCATGAATAAGACATCTTTAGATTTTGATGTGATGTTCAGTACACAAAAGATCAAGCAAGATGTAAGATATTCAGACCATGAAACAAATTGCAAGAAATAAGTTTAGTTTAGAAATACCTGGATACAAATGATCGCAGCTAATCTAGTCTTTCCATAGGGTGCATTGCAAGTACCCCTCCCTGATCCATCACTATCGCTGTTTTCTGAATCAGATGACATCGTTAATGATTTCTCATCCTTCAACTGAAAATTTTTCAGATTTTTATTCCGTAAGTGGGGAGGCATATATCGGCCCGTTTGTGATGTTGTTGATACAGTCAAATCTGTCTTCGTGCTCACAGAAGTAATTTGCTTCTTATCAGTGATGGCAATCATACTGTGTGATTTATTAGCAAGGCCATAATGAATAAAATTCCTCAAAGCCACAACAAGACCTGCCACCTAAGAAATGTACATGGATAACAATTTCGCAAGTTGCAGCCTATTAAAAAATCGACTTAACTAATCAAAGAGGAAAAAAAAGGAGAGAGGGGGGGGGGGGG
>NC_028643.1:3701624-3719287 GCF_001406875.1 Solanum pennellii
GGGGGGGGGGGGGTAAGAAAGCAAGAATGTTTTTGACATCAAATAACAGAGTGCAGTCCTTACATGGCCAGACAACGGTCCCTTGGAATCTGTAAGAACCAAGTGCAGACAATGTAGAAGTGAGGTATAAAACCTGGAGAAAAGATCTTCCACTATGTTATCGATAAGAAGATCAAGACATTATATAATTTATTAATTATATATACACATAAGCAAATACTAAGCAAGAAACGAACAATACAGCCCTGCACCCTGGTCCCTCTGAAAGAAAGAAAAGTAAAGAGCAACAGGATAAGAACATACCGGGCAGTGGCTCCGTCTTCCTTAACAAGCCCCTTAGATGCCACCGTTTCCAAAATGTTTCTAAGGATCTAATTCACAACATAAACTCCCAAATAAAAACCTATACGTGAATTTTAGGAGGCACAGGAAGCTGTCTAAAGTAGAATACCCACCTCAATTGTTGATTGCCAAGTGTCAACGGGTAAAGAAGATCCATATCTCGAATATAGTTCGCCAATCATAGTAAAAGCTACTATTTCAACTTCCCATAAACTGTTGTAACCAGATATGTTTTTCTTGCCTCTTGAATTTGACAAATTACTTGCCTCTGGTTGAAGACTGGAAACAATTCTGAGCAGGAAATTTAGCAGTTGTATGTGTTCAGCTAACAAACCTGTTCTCTCTGTTGCAGCCAAAAGACATCTGAAAATAGTATATGGCAATACGAGAAACAGAAACATCAACAATCAAAAGCTCAAATGTGGTGTACTCAAAATAACAGGATTTGTTATAATGAATAAGTGAATGACTAAAAACCTTAAAATAAACTAGGAAGTAAGGCACAGCAAAAAGAAAGTAACAGACAAAGGCACAATAAAGAATTCAAGCAGAAACCAAATAAGTAAGACTAAGCAAGTGATGCCTCTATTCCAAATTTAATAAGTGACGAGACTGATGATGTCATTTTAAAAGTACAGATTAAGGGATGAAAGAGAAGATGGAAAGAAGGATAGAGAATGGACACCAGAAAAAGGACAGTGAACAGACCTTGAAGTCTCAGAACATTGTTTTATGGCTCTAGCCACAGAAACATCAGCAGTATTAGCTTTCTCAAGAGTTTCAACTATGCTCCTCAAGGAGTCAAATAAAACAGGCCAAGAACTAGAACTCATTTTTCAAAAATCAGGATTATTGGCATAGTATATCTGCAAAACAGCAAAACAAAATAGTCAATATAGAGTCACATTTCAAAGGAACTTCTCTTTTTATGATAAAATGAGAAGAAAATAAAGAGAGAATTCTCAAAAAGTGGGACTCATGATAATAAAGATATTTATCTCTTGATAACATTATCCACGTTATCATGAGCTTTCTCGAGTTAATCAAGCATCAATTTTGTTCTTCATATGGGAAGAATCTTTTGGATATTCATTTTTTCAAGAACCTTAATGGTGAGACAGGAGCCCTGCAGCCCTTTCCATTTGTTAGGTCCATGTCCTAAATCAACTCCCAATATTTTAACTAAACCCTTTTGGTCTTGGAGTATCTATAGTTTTCCTTTTTAGCTTTATTAATTTGACAAAACTAAATGCCTTTGTAAGACTTTTAGTGCAATGCCCTTACCCTAGTTCATGAAGACTCAATATGACAGACA
Source organism: Solanum pennellii (assembly GCF_001406875.1). Taxonomy (NCBI): domain Eukaryota; kingdom Viridiplantae; phylum Streptophyta; class Magnoliopsida; order Solanales; family Solanaceae; genus Solanum; species Solanum pennellii. The sequence continues at coordinate 3,703,282 of NC_028643.1, forward strand.
TGTTGTCAATGTAAAGGCCTAACATGACATTATTTCTTGATGAGTGATTGGCTCTGCTGAACTGGCAGTATGGAAAATCAGCTACCATTAGTTCTAGCAATGCTCCTGACACATTATCTGTGGCAACATTTACCAGGCATATCTGGTGACAACTAGTTTCCCAAACCATTAATCATCTCCCTTTGTTAAAAACTTATCGGGCTTCACTTATCAGGAAAAAAAGAATTATAAGGCTCCAACTTCAGATAGGACTAGCAGGCCCTTCATGGATCTTCATATATGGAACTTGAACTCGCTTCTAGAAAGTGTGTCATGTAGACTGGGTTTTTTCGGTGGCAGAAAGACAGTCTTTTCAAGCATCACTTTCTTTTCCTGCTAATGCCGATATCCAGTCCAACTTGCGTACACCTCGAATATTCCACTGAATACTTGCTACCTCCTACCACCACAGGTACCGCTCTACTTCTCCCACAATGTCTTCTCTGACGTAATTGACAAATTCAGTAAGAAAATCATTGACCTTATACATTAATCTTACTTTTCCTACTTAATCAAGAAGATTTTCTGTTCTTCATACCACCTCTTCTTCTCTCCATTTCTCAAGCTTTTTATTACAAATTCACAAGATATGGCAGTTGAGCTGCACAGAGTAGCTCATTCCTCAATTACAGATCCCACAAACACCCATTTTTAGAATAACATACATTAATTCTGACTATCTATCCAATACACGCATCACATTAAAACTTGTCATACTTCCAAAACAAACGGATTATCTCATAATCTAGAAAACAAGCGAACCACTTCATCAAAAAAAAAATCTATTAAGATATAAATCATGTATACCCCAAGCATACTCATTTTAAGCTTAGTTGCGGACTCTTCACTATTGATGCCGCACCCGTTTCAGATTCTCCAAAAATACACTACTTTTGGCGAATCCGGCACACACCTTTTGACATTTTTGAAGAGTCTAAGCAACATAGATTTTAACATGTCATTGTTTGAAAATGAAGATCCAATTGCCTCTTAAGTTTTCCCTCTACCCAAACTTTGGGGATGATTTAATTAGGTGTTGAATTTAATAGTTATATTCGGCACATACACTATAAATGTAGCAGCAAAAGAAAATATTATGACAATAATTGGAAGCCAATTTGACAGAAAAATAATATAAGCCTTTTCAGTTTAATAGTTAAATGAATTCAAATACCTAAGACTGGTAGTTTTTGTTTACAATAATAATATTAGTACTAAAATATGTCAAGGAAGGTTAAGATTTGCGTACACACCACCATTCCCAGATCCCACTCGTAAGATTATGTTGTTGCGTCAACCAAGAGTGCCTTGTCACTTGAAATTGAGGGAGTAATATACAACCTTCAATCAATCAACTTGATCTCATATTAGTGGAATCGCCTACATGATTTCTCTAAATTATCATATTTTTGTAAGTATCATAGCTCAACTATAACTCCTGTGTATTAAAATACATTCAAAATATCGCCTTTTCATAAGTTTCATACATCAACTATCACTCATTTGTAGTAAAACACACCTCGATGATGAACCCTATTGTCCATTGGGAACAATATTTTGGCCAACTCAGCATCCATATGTATTTTAGTACAAATTGGGTGATATCTTAATCGAACACTTGATAGTTGGATACTGAAAAATGATACATTTTTGACAAAATATTGACGATAAATAGACTAGCATGGTTACCTAGAAAAATGTTGAAGGAAAGAAAAGGGGACATTTTGGATAGAAGAATTCGAACCTTATAAAGTCCCCAACAAGCCCAAACTCATTGTAGCCAAGTTCGAAACAATCCGACCAGAATTCAAATTCGTTCGGCACTACTTCTTCTTCAGCTAAGTGATAATCACCCTAACTGGCCGGTGAAGTTGCTCCAATTTACGTCAGAATTATAATTGACTTATTCCAGCAACTATTAAATAAACATCAAAAGAGCAACCCAACCCTCGCAGTGCCCTTCGTTCGTTACCTGGATCTGGTAGTTAAAGAGAGAATTAGAGAAAGGAGAAAACGGAGATTCTGTACAACTCCACTCTTGGCTATGGCGGAGTTGCGGTGGTCTTCAGAGAGACGTGAAACTGAAGTGGCAGCGTCTGGTGGCGCTCAAGAGGAGGACAGATTCAACTTCATTGATTTAATTTATTATTATTATTATTATTATTATTATTATTAATAATAATAATAATAATAATATTCATATCATAATACCAGAACCAAAGAAGTATTGAATCGATTAAATTCGACTTGAAATGTTATTTTTATTCTTAAAATTTTAAATGTTTTCAAAAATTTTAATCGACTTTTTATTAAGAATTTCATATACTTTTATAAAAGTTTGAGACTTGTGAATATATCTAAATTTAATCGGTTAAGTAAAAAGGTGTATATTTAAGTTGTTCATAGTTCATTAACGAAATTAATAATTTGTGCTTCAAATTTAAAAATATTTTTAATACTATTCTCTTAATAAAAATAAAAATAATAATAATACATTTAAACTAACACTTTCTCTTGTAATTTATATTTTAATTTTAACTATTTATTATTTTCTTTACCAAATTAAACTAATAACTTTTTAAAATTTATTTAAGATCAGTATTATGTATCTTAGTTTAATCACAAGGTTATAAGTTATTAATGATTGAATATTGTAATTTAAATAGATAAAAAAATAATTATAAAAAAGAAATTAAGCTTTTGAATTTCAATATTATACATGCAAAGTCCTAAATCCATACATATAAGTTTCAAAATATTAATTATCTTACCTTATTTCAATTACACACTTCATAACAAAATGTATAAATTAGATACTTTTAATTTAAATTTATTTTTTCTACATCTATTTTCATTCATTTATTAATTATATTAAATCAATCGCATAAATTATCTAATTTTTAAAATAAACAATATAAATAACTTCAAACCGAAACGACATCGTACCAACCATCTTCAAAATTTCGAAAACCCATGATTTTGCTAACCGTCTGAAAATCTGGGGTTTTCAGAATTGAGACAGTGTTTTTATTTCTTCACAACAAAACACATGATACTTTTTGTGTATATGTATGTATATAAGAAACACAAAAAATGATTTTTAAGCTTTTGTAAAACCCTAATTCCTATCCTTTTGTGCAAAGGTAAGTTCAATTTTGCTTTTTTTTTTCTTCATACCTTGATAATCATAAATGTGAACTCAGTGTAGAGTAGTTAGAACTAGTTTTTTAAGTTTACCCACATTGAATTTAACCATTTTCTGTATAGATTTTTTTTCATGATTTTTGTGTTCTTATTTTTTGGTTGAATTGTTATGGAAATTTGTAAAACATTTACTGGTGTTGGAAGAAATTCACTCAAAAAGGGATTTTTTTTTTGTTGTTGTTGTTATTACCCTCATCGGAGCTCTCGCCCTTTTTGCTCCATTGGTGTTCGAACCCATAAACTCAAGGTTGGGTGAGGGTGCTTACTATCTGAGCAACCGTGAATGGAATTGCTTTTGAGAATTTTTCTTTTTTATGGGTTTAGGTTGTTTTTTTCTCCCAAACCTTAAACATTTATTTGGAGCACTCCTAGTGGCTTAATTTGTTGACTACCTGAATTTTTATCTTGTTGATGGGTTCATTGCGCACCTTGGAATTTGCTCCCCATTTTTTTTGAACAATAAATATGTGGAGCTCTCATTTGATACCTTTGTGTATAGTACTTGGGACTAGTTTTTTTTTCCTTCATTCTATGGGAATGCACATTGAAATAACCCATTTTTATAGCATAGATTGTTCTACCTGTTTTTTTCTCTCTCGAGATTTTTGTGTGTATATCTCTTTGGTTGAATGGCCAGTTATGATTTTATCAAATTTTTTAAAAAATTTTACGGGTGTTGGAGGAATTCCACTCAAAGTTTTTTTAAGAAAAAAATGTTATAGGGTTAATATTTATCTTATCTAAAATATTAATGTTTGCGGGCATTGGTAATTCTTCAGCAGACCCCACTGTGTAGTCCCTACACGGGGTATGTTGTTGTTGTTGGGCATTGGTAATTTTGATTTTGAGAAATTTCGCCTTTGAATTATTTTGTTTTTCAAGCTCTTTTGTGGGTGCAGGGTTATGTTGTTGTTGTAAGCTCTTTTGCGGTTCCGAATTCTTGGTAGAAGGAAACACAACTTCTGTAATATTAATTTATTCTTATGTAATATTTTTTTTTGTTTTTGGGTTGTGTGTGATCTTGTGCTTGGATATGAAACTGATGAAAACCTTCTACTATGTTGAGTTTTTTGAGTTTCCAGATTTCTGACATAGGTTGCATAGATGTTGCATTCAGACGAAGACAAATGCAATGTGGTATGCCTTAGTTCATGTTCTGTTATTCACTATTTCTCAATCATGTTGTAAATTTATAAGTGTGATGTTGCATGGACTTAGTTGGTGTTTGGCCATGAGTATTTTTACTTTTTCCAGAGTTCAATTTGGAAATCATGTTTGGAATAAAAATTTGTAAAATTTCGGAATTTGAGGAACACCAAAAAATTATTTTCACTCTAAATCACTCACTACATTTAAAAAACAACTCCAATTTGTATTTCTGGACAAACAAAAACATCATTTTTCACTTTGAAACAAAAATTACTTATTTCAAATACTCGTAATTTTCATGGCCAAACAAGCCCTACTGTGTGATTTGTATTTCTAAAGTACCTGCTCAAGCGACAATTAGAGTAAGGGAAAGGGAGAAATAAAGGAAGATCACTAAAGGAGATCTTAGAATTAGAAAGAAAGACACAATGGTCGTACTTTGTTTACATCATGTGAAGCCTGAAAGAACATGCAACTTGACACAAGACAATATTCACTTTGGAACTCATCATGACCCAAAAGACCAAGTCGTGATGACATCTAACCCACCAATAGGTAAGCCAACCCTAATCCAAACTGAATATTCATCGAAAAACAGAAAATAAAGTAAAGAAGTAACAAAAGTAAGTCTTAAAGTCAAGGTTTCACAATATATACATATATATGATATTTGATTTGAACAACCACAACTTACCCATTATATTTGCTAGGATACAACAACAGCTTACCCATTATATTTGCTAGGATAATACTGTATTAAAATGTTTATGGAGCTTGTATAATAAATGCATCCCCTTTGCTTATATATTAGTGATTTTTCATTGCAATATGCCATTCTATATTTCTATTTACATCAAGTAATGAGGTGAATTATTTCCTTCTTCTTTTTTGCAGGTTCAACTGCCAGAAGGAGTAACACCATTCATTTATATTACTCAAAATGAGTTTTTAGGGCGAAAGTGAGCTTAAATCCTTTCTTTGCTACTTAAAATGATCATCTCCCTGCTAGTTAACGTACTCTCTTTTTTTTAATAATCTTTAAATTTTGAAGCTCATTTCATACATTTGTTGCTTAGTCTTTTGAATTATTGTGACATTGTTCGCAATTGTGAGTACCACTTGCATGGCGTATTGATTTTAGTCATGGTCCAAAAAGTTGGTTCGGGTATCTAAAATCTGGATACTATAACTATACGAAAGAGATTGGTTATTGCTATTATTCTCACTTCTAAGACACAAATTTTCATAAACCATTGATTAAAAGAAATAGATTAAACTTTGATAAACTATTGTACCTTGTTCCGTGTTGTGCCAAGCTTAAAAGGAAGAATTTTCTTTGAGTTGAAACTAATGTTTTCTAATGCTTATGTTTCATCTTTTTTCTTGTTCTATAAAGATGAGAAACAGAAAAGTAGTTTCTTTCTGTGATAGAGAAATAAGTTTTTGTTTCATTCCTTGCATATTTTGTGTCCTACTTCTTAATTATGTTATTTATAGCTTTTTGGCTTTCAAGATTGAAGCTTCTGATGTCTTAACTTGAATCCCAAAAAATTACGCAAAAAAAAAAACTTGTGCCCTAAAAGCATATACCTAGGTTAGTTGACCTTGATTTGGAGTTGAATGGTTTTCAATTATCACTCATCTTGTCTATAGTTAGTCAATTTTAATCGGAATGCTCTAATATCTTACAGGCATAAGAAACTGAAAGAGGATGATATTGCTATCTGTGAATGCAAATATGATGCAAGTGTTCCTGAAAGTGCCTGTGTAGAAAGATGCTTGAACGTAATAACCAACACTGAATGTACCCCGGGGTACTGTCAGTGTGGTGCAACTTGCAGAAATCAGGTAAATATGATTTGTTTAATGAGTTGAACATTTCTATGATGTTTCTCATATTAGTTTACTTTTACAGAGATCTTATCGATTTCCAACTTACAACAGATTTTACGGGTAGTGCCTCAAATTTGTGTTACAATTACAGGTTGAGAAAGAGAGTGAAAGTAGTTGTATTTTAGAACCTTCATGATAAGCTCAAAAAGGTCATGTTATGCATTACCTTTCCTAGTGTTAATTTATAGCTCTTCATTGTTGTTAATATGATTTCATTAGCTCTGTTGAATGATATTTACACATTTATTTGGATGGGTATATAAATTTCACAAAAACACTTCTTTGGAACTATAGAAGCCAAAAGGCGAACTGGTTATATAGGAGCACTCAAGTTCTTTCCTTCGATCGGCGACCTAGGATAGAGTCCCAACTCCAGTAGTTTATCTTTTCTGGTTGATGCTTATATAAAAAAAGAACTAAAAAGTATCCTAAAAGATAATGATAAAGGAATAAAAGAACAGAAAAAAGATGCAAATAGTGAGAAGTTTTTATGCAGTCCTGAAACTATTCAACCAAGAACCTGTCAAAATACATTTCTATGACCATTCTTACCATAACCCATTTCTAAAACTAGGTTTAAACCATCTTATTGTGCAGTCTTCCACTTGATGCTCCTCGTATATATCATGTGATGGAGCTTTATCCAGTTTCTTATCTTGTCAACTTTCCATGCTTTACTTCTATAATTTCTTCTTTAGCAGTCTCCTAATGCTGCCCTTTTCTATTGCGCCTCATGGGACTTTTCATACCTAAGTAGAACTTTGACTATTATTTTAAGCACTTCCTCCCTATCAACCACTAAGACAGCAAGAGCTTCATATTAATTTGGCATATGGAATTTCTAGATGACTAGAAGAAGCTAATCTTTTTCTCTAAATAATTTTTTTTTGACAAGTCTGCTATCAAGTAACCTTTATCTTTGTATCCTCCATCATGTTTTTTTTCCCCTCATGCACCCTCTTGAGATGAATCATCAGATTGGAGGCCTAAGGCAAACTGTTTTCCTGCATCTGTTGTTGTATGAGTGCCCCTTTATTGCTTCTCTTCTTTCACCTTTCCTGGGATCAGCCTTGCTCACTTTGGGCCGATTCTGTACTGTAATACCATTTAAAAGTACAGGTTTATTCAACAATGTTTGTGCTCATGGCCTACTAGTGATTTCGTTTTGTGTGGGCTAGGAGCAGCCCTCATATTCTTTGATCCATAACTTCACATGTTTGTTCTTACAAGTGATTGTTCTCGGATCTTTTTCTTATTTCATTTCTTCTTGGTGTTAGGAAGTCTTAAGTCCTTAATATTTCAAGTTCGGACCGTATGTCCACTCCATGTCATAGACCTCTCTACTTTTATATTTGGATCCATTGTAATCATCATCACATCATACTATACTAAAAGTGGGAACATTCTAAGTTAAAAGTTAGATTACATAAATACTCTTTAAATATTGAAGGACCAATTTATCCTCTCCTAACGATAAAATTACCTCCATTAAATAATTAAGTAATAACTTGTATTCCATCAATTTTTCGGTTTAATTATCTTGTCTAAGCAACCTTAATTGTTTGTTGTTTTATATTCCATGAATGATTACTTTTAATTCCATCAGCTTACAAGCCCATTCATCTACCAAACCTATACTTACTAATGGGGAACAATTAAGGGAGGAGGTTAGGGATGATGTAGAATGTCAGTTGTTATTTCTCTCAAAAGGCAGATAATTTGAAAGATCACGTTCAATGGGTTTCTTAATTAGCATCACACCAAATTCATATTAATAGTTCCAAATGACATTGGAGAAGTTATTATTTAACTGCTATAAACTAGGAACTTACCTTTTATCAAACTCCAAGTTGAGATGAAAAGGAGGAAGAAAGCAAAAGAAAAGTTGAGTGCAGGTGGAAAATAAAAGGAGAACAACTTCATTACACACAGAAGTATAAGACTTCTATAGTTCTCTCCTTTCTTCGAGGTTCGAGCTATAACACATAATGGAAGTTGTTTAATAGCTATTTCATGTTGAAAGCTTTTTAATTGGATGTCTCTATCTCCTTCCAAAATGGGAATTCTTGAATAAAAAACTCAAAAATTTCGGTTGTCTACTTGGTTTTGGATTGGATGTGGACAATATAGTTTAACATTTAAGTCAAACAAGCTTTCTACTGTATATTTTTTTACTAAGTAATCGAATGTAGAATGATCCACCCGCAACTGTTGTTTACTCTTTCTTTACATTCCAAAGTTTTAACACTATATTTTCTTATTTATGAATCGATTTTATTGAAGATTGTTAACATTGGCACATTAGTAGCCCTGATGTTTAAGTTGTCACAATTGGTCATTTGAAATCACAATGTCTAAGTTGATCTTATATTAAGGTTTAAAGCCCTAAAATAATAAACAAACTGTATAATAGATGTGGGGTACACGCGCATAGCGCGTGCCCAGAGACTAATGAAAATGAAAATCTGGGTGAGTTTGTATGTAGGCAAAAGCAATCCATTTTTTTACAAGTGAATAATTTTATTAGACACTGTCCAGCATAAAGAGAGCGCTGGAGTCGATAATTACAAGGTAGAAAAATCTCAGAACCTTACAATGTTTGTAATGAGGTGACATAGTCTAACATGGGTACTACAGCATGCACATCTGCCGTGTTGCACGTCTAACATGGCCTATACAAATGTCACATCGTTTAACATGTCAAGTCAATATTTCATGTTAACTAACCTTTTTAGTTATTTCACGCTAGCAAATCTGTCGAATCAAAATGTTAGCTAAAGATTCTAGAGATCAGGTAAATGGTAAGAGTGGAACATATGACCTTTAACTTGATTGTGGTAGTTAGGATGCATCTAGATTTGTTGTATGTGTATAGGATTTATTATACAAATTTTTATATGAAATATTCTTAATGGAACGTCGAGGTGTAGTATAGTGGTTAATGAAGTGGGTTGAGAAGCATGAGGGCTTAGCTCAAAAATCAGCAGCAAAACTACTTGGTGACTTCTTCCATGTGATCAAGCCTTGGTGGGCTAAATTACCTGGTACTGTTCCTAGTAGGTGATAAAAGGTACCTCATAGAATTAGTCGGGGTGTACACAAGCTGGGTTGAACACCACAGTTGTTTAAAAAAAAGGAATTTTTAATGGTTGTACTATTAGGCATCCTTGTGACTAGGAAATATTCTTTATTTTGTGTAGACTATACTCCTATAAAGGAGCTCCATTGTATGTTGTGTAGATTAAGAACATCTGTTGACTATTAAAAGTACCATATGTTGCTCTTTCTAGAGATTTATGTGATATGAGGAAGCTGAGCTATATAAAATTTTCAATCCTTACCAGTTTCCAAAAAAAAAATCGTGCTATGCTCATGCATTAAAGTGTGTCATCCTTGCATATATAATACCCTAGAGAGGTTATGTCTATCTGTAACAGTGAATGGTGACTCATTTGTTCCAAAGATTTGATTGTAATAATGTTTTCTGGAAAGGTATGATATTTGGGTTTGAGTGATCTATTGTGATAAAATGCAACTATTGATCTCTATATTTATACATCAGTTTATTTCATCGGGTTATGATTAAAAGCTGCTTCAGAATAGTGGTTTATCTATCAGATACACTGAGAAACTGGGATCTCTGTTTGTTTGGACTTGCTTTGTTCTGAGCACTTGATGTATGGCATAATCGCTCCTAGTTATTCTTTTATAAACAAAAAATAAAATTAAAAATAATTGCTGTTTGTTGTTTAGTTTTTCCCTATTGAGAATTTTCTTCACTTAAATTTATCCTTTCATCTACTGCGAGGAAGATTTGTAGTTCCTTATATGTAGTTGATTGCTTCAATAACTAATGGAGATTACTAAGTGCCGTTTTTGAAAGTGACAGTGAGTGTCACTCAGATAATTGTAGGTACATTATTTTGAAGTGTTTTGCTTGCTGTCCACAGAGATTCCAGAAATGTGAATATGCAAAAACTAAGTTGTTCAGGACTGAAGGGCGTGGTTGGGGTCTTTTAGCTGATGAGAATATAAAGGTAATTCTGCTGAAGCAACCCCGCTATTTTATTTTTAGGTGACCATTAATTTGTATAACTCCATTTTGGCATATACGAAAAGATTTTTCATGTTTTGACAGTCACGTGAAGAAAAAATTCCAAAACTAAGCCTCTCAATCATGAGCTTTATGTGGAACATACAGGGGTCTTTGTGCAGTAACTGTACTAAGGCTTATTCTTAATCAGCTGCAATCAACCAATTGTTCTCTTTACATTATTAGGCTGGACAGTTCATCATTGAATACTGTGGAGAAGTGATATCATCTGAAGAAGCAAAGAAAAGGTCTCAGGCTTATGAAGCTCATGGTAAATTATCAACTTTACATATAGTTGTCAATGCATCTACAGATCAATACTATAATTTTGTATGATTTGTGCAGGGCTCAAGGATGCGTACATAATTTCTCTGGACGCTAATCATTTCATTGATGCCACCCGGAAGGGAAGTTTTGCAAGATTCATAAATCATTCATGGTAAGTGCTGAAACGCCAATTGTCAAAGATACAAATCTTGGTCAGTAAGTGGCAAATTATTATGATTATTTGGTGTTGCTTGAGAGTACTTATACTGTGTTCCTAAATTTCCCAGCTGGCCAAATTGTGAAACAAGGAAATGGACAGTGTTAGGGGAAACAAGGGTAGGAATATTTGCAAAGCAGGAAATATCTATTGGAATGGAGCTGGCATACGACTATAATTTTGAGTGGTATGGGGGTGCAACTGTTCAGTGTCTATGTGGAGCTGCAAACTGTTCTATATTTCTGGGTGCCAAGTCTCAAGGATTCCAGGTAACTTAAGTTTCTTATGAATTGTTATATCTGGAATGCCTTTGTAGCCTCATTTCACTTATTCCTTCTTACCAAGAATATAGACAACAAAATGCTTAATGACTTATGCCTATAGATTGAATTTGCTAGTCACATACTACAATCTGCAAATAACATGTTGTAGTATGGTGTATCCTTACCGACCAAAGTCTTTTTTTCTGATCAGTCTGTTCTTTAATGCCGGGTGTTAAAATTGATGCAGAGTTATGACATTTTAAAAGAATATATCTTGTTCTTGTCTATTGATTCAGTGGAAGTGTCATCTTCTTTTTGTTAAGATCTTGTGCTTCTCAAATGTGAAGCTCTGGATATATCATCATTTTCCGTTACTTCTTTGCATATATCTTCTTCTTCATCCAAGGGCCTAAATACACCACAATACAGTGACCTTGAATTTTTATAGGATGAATAGAATGTTGCTTTTGAGGCTAAAAAGAAAGTAATCCAGGATAGTGCTTATTGCACTGATAAAAAGAAAAAGATAAATGCTTATAGCTTATTATGTTTGAATCTTGAGCACAAAAATGGAATATGTAGTCGATGTCTTCTTTGCTTTTCTCATTTAAAGCTTGGTTGATCAATGAGATCATAGATTCTATTTCTTGTTGATATTGATAAGCCTCACTGTTGAAGTGTTTCAAATTAGCATGTAAACCAATTGTCACTATCTTTCAGGATGATAGGATTGCATTCTAATCCTGAGACATTGAATATTCAATCTTAAGGGGTTTTAAATTACCACACTGGACATAGATTTCACAGTTGATTTGAGATTTTCTGAGGAGGAACTATAGTTCCAGCTATAACGTAAATAGTAGAAGTAAGTAATTCAAATGAAATTTTATGAGAAAGATTGTGGTAAAGGTGCTCATTTTGGCAACATATCAAAGAAAGGGGAGGAAAGAGCTGCTGCTTGTTGGCATATGCTTTCTTCTGTTCTCTAAATCATAATAGATGCTTCTAAATTCGAAATATGTTTTATCAGACTCATTTCTTATTCTTTTTTTTTTTTCTCTTTCTATCTTTGCTCAGGAGTACAACCATGTCTGGGAAGATGGGGATGTCAGGTAATGCTCAACTTGTTTTTTTTTAAGTTTGTGTTTGTACAATTCTTAAGGTTCTGGCTCTGTTAACTTGATTTGCTTTGATCTGTTAATGACTTCATGAAATAGGATGTGGATCTGTAGACTCTTATAAGTAATGAAACTTTAAACCTTAAATAAAGATGTCTACAGGCTACAGCTGTGTTAGATTGGTTCTTTTCTCCTCATGTATTCTTCCTCTTCTTCTTGTTCTTCTGTTTTTTTTGGTTATTGATATGTGTGCTCTTCCTTATGTTGTTATTGTTAACTCAAAAACAAATCTATGTTTTATTGTGAATTACGGAAAAGAAAGTGGACTTCTGAATTCACAATGAGACTTGATTATTTTGAGAAGACTTGAAGTAATCTTGCATTCAACGTATTGTTCTAGATCTTCGAAGTTTTGGATTTATCTCGAGAAACATTAGTGATACCATTCGAAGCTCAGTGAGATACATAAATGTGACTGACAAGGGCTTAGTAAGAGATCTGGCATGTTTTATTAGGTGTCTAATGTCTTTCCATAAGCAAAAGTATGAGTAGAGCTGCTCTTTCCCTGTTCTTAATCCCACTTCTTATGTCTATCAACAAGAGCCCAGCCTCTGGTTCAATCGATAGATAGACCGAAAATGATATTTCTGGATAAAATTAAGAGACCTTTCCTTTCCTTAATTGATTTTTTAATTGATCAAAATCTTAGGAAAGGGAAAGCTCAAATGATATTATAGGATGGGCTTACTCCTCGCTGCTCTATGATTTATTATAGTCATTCTATGTTCCCCACCTAGTAGCTAGCCTTTCGTTTCCTACTTGTAAGAAAAATGTATGGTATTGAGAGAGCACACAAGGGTGTGACTCTAGTGGTCAATGAATTGGGGGAGATTGATGAAGTCTTGGGTTTAGGTTTCCAATACCTTGTTGGACAGAGTTACTCAGTACCTGTGTTGGTGGGAGGTAGCAGGTACTTGGTGTAATTAGTTGAGATTCATGTAAGTTGACCCAAACACCACCATCATTTAAAGAATAAGAAACATGGTGAGGAGAGAATATGCTATTTTCTGAAATATTACATGTTTAGGTAACAAGGGACCGGTCAAATAATATAGCAAAGGTGAAGCTTGTTAGCTTTTGGTTCATTGTTGGATGACTTGATCTTGACTTTATCACTAAATGGTATAACATGAGGCAGTTCTCTTATTTGTCAACAGATATAAGAAAGAAATTTTCAGGTAGTGAGTTCCATCAGAGAAAATTGCCGAAGATATTATAATTTGGATTCTACAGCTTTTACTCATTTCCTTCTAATTCTTGGATATTTATCTTAATCTGGCTTTCTTACTGCAGATATACAGTGGAGGAAGTTCCACTTTATGACTCGGAAGAGGATGACTCTTTGCCAATGATCGCTGGAACTGGTGGAGGAAATGAGCAAACTAAAATATTGAACGACAGTGAAGGGTCTACACTCAAGTTGGAACCAAGTAATACCACATGTAAGAGTTTTAATATTGGATCTGGTTCAACACCGAAGAAGAAAGCCCAACGCCTTCCCAAGCGGAAGGTAAAATCTTCCAGCCGTAAGCAAGTGAATGATGGAGATTTTGCTAAATTGTTCGCATCGAAGGAAGCACGAGAAGAAGTTACCATGTACGAGGTATGATCACCTTTTCTTTGTAAGACGTCATGATTGTAGGCAACTTTATCAACTATTTCTTTCATAATTTTCCATGGGTTGGCGAAGAAGCTAATGTTTCTACTCCCATTTAGCTTTGATGAGCTCTTCTTTAGATAAATATATACATGTACAAGTATGTCGCTCCAAGGAGTAGTAACTAATATACGTCAATCTTCTTTTTTTTCACTTTATGTTGTTATGGTTATTATTTTATTGACTTAAGTCATGTGCAGCCACTTAAAGTTGTCCGCAAAATTCACTTAGACACCTTAACTCATCCGTATGCCGATTGAACACCTTATTTGTTCAAAAATCATTTCCATTAAACACAAAATGCTGACATGGCAAAAAATGTGTGGTTCACTCTCTTTGAGCGCGTTAAGTTATTAAAAATAATATTTTTTCTTTTTTTTTCATTAACTTTTACACCTAATTTAATTTTTTAAAAAAATTAACAAAAAAAAAAAAACATATATCTTCTTCCCCAATATTGCTGCAACTATTCTTCCACCATTTTTCATAATCTTTTTTACATATGCACACTACACTACACACCACCACCTCCACCTCTCTCTTTCTCTCACCCTCTATCGTTCTTCTTCTGCTTTTCCTCCTTCTTTCTTATGTTGATTTAAGTTTCAAATATCTTGACGAAGTCCTATTAATTATGATGAAAAAAGATATGAATAGATTTTTTTTGGGCAAAAGCTTGTTATTATTATTTTTCAATTTTAACAAATCTTAATTAATGATTAAGAAAAAGTGTGATTGGAAGAAATATCATTTCCAATATTGAATTAGATTCAAGGAGAGGGGTAGGTGGGTTGATCGAAAAAAACACATATAATTTCAAATTAAAAGGAAAAACGTCAAAGTGAAAATGGTTATTCGAAACGTGATTCGATTTTGTGTCTTTTGGTAAAAAAATGTGGAATTTAACGTTGGGGTTGGGTGGGGTGGTTCTGGGAAGAAGAAGAAGAAAACGGAAGGTTGCTCTTTTTTATTTTTATTTTTTTCCTGAAAACATAGTTTTTATTTATTTTATTTTTTAATTTATTTAATTGTGTTTTTCTGGGTCCAATGCCAGATGTCTCTTTTTTATTAGCTACT
Source organism: Solanum pennellii (assembly GCF_001406875.1). Lineage (NCBI taxonomy): Eukaryota > Viridiplantae > Streptophyta > Magnoliopsida > Solanales > Solanaceae > Solanum > Solanum pennellii. Next base: position 3,718,319 of record NC_028643.1, read on the forward strand.
ATGCCATGTCAGCCGCGAGTGTATGACACACCATCTTTACTTTTAGTTGATTGTCAAAATATGTTCAATATGTATTTTTTTTAACTAAAAAAGGTGTTCAATTGAAACAAGTCTAAGATAAGGTGCCTAAATGAAATATGTGAACAACTTTAAGTGGCTGTAGATGACTTAAGCCTATTTTATTTTATTTTATTTTTTGCTTCACCATGGAGCACATATCTTATGCTGCTGTTTATAGCCATATTTGTAGCATCCATGAAAACCTAACTAGACCAGAACCGAACTCCTTGATTTTAGGATGACGTGTACTTTCCTCATTATACTGTTTTGAGCAGATTTTTATTTTTTTGGTGCTTCTCAATTATCAGTAGAGCTGATATCATACCCTTCGCTTGGTGGAATTCTCGTTTACACAACAAATTTATTTCCTTGTATTCTCATGAAGTGCGGAAGCATATTTACTGTATTCAAATAGTATATGCTTGTCATAGTGAAAACGTAAGTAGATGCTCATCTCTGTGAAAAAAATTCGGATGGTGTTCCTTGTTGATCCTTCCTTATGTGGATACGATTCCTTTCCTAGCAAAGAAGTTGCACAATTTCTGATAATATTTGCTAATCTGACTATTTAGCCAAACCTCCCACCTTTCTCAGCCTGAGTCCTTTTCTCTGTTGGAGCATTGCAACTCTTCTTAGGTTTTCACATGTTTAATAGCAGTAATGGCATCGTAGTAGTATGTAGGAATTTTCTAACGCGGAATGGTGATGTGTTAAAATTCCTTGGAGTTGGAAATGCTTTTAGCATCTATCGGTGGATTTGGCTCATTATCTACTCTCTAGCACTTGCGAGAGAAGTAAAAGAGACGAGAAAACTTGATGGGGGTTGATGGGTTGGATAGAATACTTCCTGGTAGTTGCTGTTATCATCATGACTGCATCTTCCATGTCCCCCCCCCCCCCCCCCCCCCC
>NC_028643.1:3719514-3721980 GCF_001406875.1 Solanum pennellii
CCCCCCCCCCCCCTCCACAAGAAAGGGAAGGAAGAGAAAAAGGCAAACCTCCTAATTCTCGCTTTGTGATGCCACATTATTGATCTTTGTCAGGCATGGATGGTTGAACTAGTGTTGACACTAATTGTAATTTTTCTGAACACTTCTGGCAATGTTTATGCAAGGGATAAAAAATGATGCTGCTTTGTGTAAATTTTCTAAAACATTTTGCCAATGTAATGCAGGGGTTAAAAAATGAAGCCACTTCGAAGCTTAATTCTGTGTATGAAGAAATTCGCCCTACCATTGAAGAGCATGGGCGGGACAACCAGGATAGTGTGCCCACCAGTGTAGCTGAGACGTGGATCGAAGCACACTGCTCTAAATACAAAGCAGATTTTGATCTCTACTTTTCTGTAATCAAGAATGTGATGCACCCTCGTCCAGCAACCTACACCACTGCCGCAGCTCCTTCTGAAGGAGGAGCCGGACCTCAAACGACCAATGCTGAACCCAAGCTTTCTCAAGGAGCTAAATGAAGTATATGTCAGATCAATGACATTTAGTCTGGTATTTGATACCATTTAATCTTCAGAAATATTTTGGACAAATTTTTGTTTTAGGGTAAGTCAAGGACATGGTTTCTATGCATACACTAAAAAAAAAAAAAAATTAGAACAGTGTATCACTTGATCCTTGTGGGAATTTCATGTGTAACCAACTAATCATTACACCATTTCTGGGTGTTTGCATAGCCAGGGAAGTTGTAGTTTTTATCCATTATTAGTGTCCTTGTGGGGAAAAAAAACCTTGTGCAGACTTGAACTATTCTATCACTAACAAGTGTTTGGGACGGAGGAAAATGTTTTTCATGGAAATAAGTTATTTTAAGGTGTTCGGTGAGTAAGCAGAAAATGTAGAACAGTTTATGATTTGCATATATATTGTCATTGTTATTTTTCACTTAAACTATTGTGGTTTTGATATAACATCATGTGCGGATAAGTTAACGCGATTTGGTGTAAATGTTAGGTGCAAGTACACACTTTTTTCGTATGTTTAACTTGGATTCCTGAGTTGTTGCAAATAAAACCAAGGATGGCAATAAATAATGCTTCACATCATCTTTGAATGTGTATCATTAAAATAATTCATTGTGATAACACTATTAGGCAAAGTAGGACACATCGAGTTGGCACTTAGAACTTCTTTGACTTGTAAAAAAACATAATATAAATCTATTTAAGAATAATCTCAGTTTAAAGTAGAAGACAACAGAAGCACTAAATTTGTAAAACTAGCCCTATGCTGGGCATATGTTAATGCTGAAATATGCATTATAGTTTCCTATTTCTTAGCGCTACGAAATTCACAATCAAACAAGATATTGTACAGACATTGTACAGAAGTATCACCATTGATGATTGAACATGTTAGAAGGGTTTACTTCTTCCGTGAAACGATCACAGTTGAGAGCAGATGAAGTGTTGAACTGCTGCTGTACCAAGAAGTTCCTTCTCCAGACTTCAGAGCAGTTACTTTTAAGCAGGCTCATCAAAAAGTTGAGCCGTTGAACCCAAAAAATGGGCGCTGCATGCAAAGAAAAGGATTTTCAGTTAAGATAGAGCATAGACAAAACCTTTACATAGATTTAAACATGGACAAATAAAAAAAGACAACACGAGATTAAAGCACAAGACCCAAGCTAAATGCAGCAATACCTCAAGTTTGTGCTGGTTGAGCATGGATAAGTGCAACCAAAAAGTAGGTTATAAGTTACATTTCTACTTATTATGTACGAATTCAGATTCTAGTGACTTGCTTGGGATTGAGACATAGTTGTTGTCGTTTTTTTTTTATGATAACTTGTTGATTAGATTCTATTTCAAAGTAGAGACAATTCCAATAGGATTGTAGGATATTTCCATTGATGCATCCCAATATTGGTAGTTTAACTTGAACCAATCAGAATCAGTTATGAGTAGGACTCCGTACATGATGGACAACCAAATTTCAACTGAAAAAGAATATATTGAGGAAACAGTAATGGAGTTTAAGAGTTAGTCGAGGTGCGTGCAAACTGGTCCAGACACCACAATTATTACAAACAAAATCAACGGAAGGAAATCAATTCAACCTCAGCTAAAATTAACATGAAAGTTGTTTTCCATATGGATACTTTAAGTAGTTCTTCCCCACAAATTTCAGAACAAACTTTACGACTAATTCAATACATATACAAATTTCATCTATCTTTATCCCCTCATTGCAGAGTGATCCTTACTAATAACAACTTGCAATATGCTCAATATATCACACAAACTTTTAAAAACACAAACAAGGTCTGAACTTCGCAAGGGTTGATTGAACTAGTTCTGTTTGATCCTGGCATTAAAAATGAAACTTTCATTGGTCAAGACAAGGGAAAGTGCATTGCACATAAACTAATTCTCTTGCATTGGACTAAGGAAAGGGGGGGGGGGGAGG
>NC_028643.1:3722293-3786408 GCF_001406875.1 Solanum pennellii
GGGGGGGGGGGGGGGAGGGGGTGCATAGTGGAAAACGCAGAACATCATTTTCTTCTTTTTTCTCGTAAAGACTTACCGGAGAATCATAAAACTTTATATAGAATCTGTCGCTGTCTATTGACAGTTTTGTCTGAAGAATCTCTGCAATGGTTGAACTGAGTTTGCCATTTACACTAGGTCCAAGACCTCCAATGGAAATTAGTTCTCCATATGCAGCAGGAGCTTCGGTACCAGCAAATGCAATAGGAACTCCTCCATTCAACAAGATCATCACATACTGGGGAAAAACAAGTAGAGTTACGTCAACATACTTCCACAAGAATAAATTCACTCTGGCATAGTCAAAATAAGAGATAATAAGATTATTGGCTAGTTGCACCTGTATTTAAAATCCATGGTAAACATTTCCATCTTCAGGAAAAACTTTATATCAAAAACTCTTAGATAAAGAGATGCTTACTACACCATTCCATTCTAAACAAACTAAAGTTGCATAGCATAAGCTCTCCTTAAACCAACTCCCTATTCATATATTGAAACTCTGGTCCTTACAATCAGCAATATGAAAAATAACCCATCGTTTAAGTCACCCCGCAATTGCTGGAAGTTAGTATTCTACATACGGAAAAAAAAAGGTGCTAAATTTACTTGTACTGCTGCTTTGGAACGAAGAAATGCTAAGAAAACACTTATATTTACTTTATACTTGCACAAAAAGAAATAGAGTGGATCCGACTGCCAAAGTTTTCCACGCCACAAGAATTGGGATCAAAATATTTATTGGATTCTGCATTTTAATCTACCAACATCAATGTAATAGAAAACCAACAAAGAATCTTTCAGTTGTGACCCCAAACTAACAAACAATAATTTACAAACTATAGGCAATGAAGACTTATTGTTATGGTTAAGGTGGAAGTGCTCAGTGTCAAGTTCAAATCCCATTAAAATATAAATCCGTGTCCAATTGAAGAGTCAATATCCTTCCTACTACCATGTGCTAGAGGATACTGATTTCTTCTTGTTGGTGGTGTAAATATTTTTAGTGCTAATATAGTCTGAATTAACACCTAACTTCGTCTCGCATAGCTAACCTGGTAATTCATTATTTTGAGCAATGGAGGACTGAATTATTCTTTCTACTCATCTCACTTCCCTATTTTTTAAATTTTTTAAAAATATCCCCTTTACTATTATCTTCTTTTTCTTAAGGTTAATTTCCTTCAAAATTTTCAGTTTATATTTACCGACAACATGCCCGCTGTAGTCCCACAAGTGGGGTATGGTGAGGGTTAAGTGTATGAAGACCTTACCCCTACCTTAGAGAGACTGTCAAAGCATTCTGAAATAACTACAAGAAAATAATACAATGATCAAAGTGCAAGAAACCACAGATAGTACCAGACATCTTTGGACAAGAAGCTACAGGATTAATACTTTGACTACTAGTATGGACCTAGATAACTGGCTCCATTACTACGACTATAAGTAACTTCCAAGGAATTTCTACAACTACCTACTAAACTTCCAGCCTAAGTCGCGTCCTCCACAACTTCTTATCTAAGGTCATGTCCCCAATAAGCTCAAACCTATGTAAAAGTTCTTTTCTTTTTCTTTAACCCCATCTCTGAACATGTCCCCACTTAACCACCTCATGACATTCAAGTGTGGTGAGAGGGATAATCCATTTCACTCTTAACCTGAGGTCTCAGGTTCAAGCCTGACAATAGAGAAAAGAATATAGGGAATGCTTCCCTCTTTAATGGCCCCTATTCAGCTCCCTTAAATGGAATTAGTCGTGAATTCCGATAGCATATGGTTACACTAAAAAAAAAAGGTACCACATGACTTAAAAACCTGTGCTAAGGGAGAATCTTAGTAACTCAGTAGGTCGACTAGCTGCACTTTCATCGATTTCCCACCTTGTAATCCACTCTCCCATTTCTACTTCCCCTACCCCCAATCTCTTACATCTTGATGAGTGGAATTATGTAACTACTACTAAACCAAATTCATTACCAACCTTAAAAAATTAGAAGTGAAACACACTTACAATTACCACTAAATGATTGAAAAAAAACTTTTCTCAGAGGAATATTATCAAATAGGTAGCAGTCAATACAAATGTGATTGAAAACAGAAAAAAGTTCAAAATAACTCAACTGACTCTGGTTTGCCTATGATTTTTGCAACAGCTTTAGTAGCATCTTTGAGAATATCAGAAGCAATAACTGCATCTACTGGTAAATTTGTGAACAAATTAAGAGTTGGCATTCTTCTTTATTCCTCTTCCAAAAACACACACAAACAAAAAAATTGTTTTGGTGGGAATGGGTGGTTTACAGTTGAGAAATAATCAGTTTATAGATATTGTTGATGGTGGAAAAAGATTTTATCCCCTTCTCAAAATAATTACTCCTTCCGTACATTTTTATTTGTCATATTTTCGCTTTTCGAATGTCAATTTGATGAACTTCAAAGTTAAATTAGATTACATTAATTAGATATTTTAAACAAAAAATTTTGATATTTAAAAACTATACGAATATAAAATTGCAATCTTTTACATATCAATATGATAAACAAAATATATCTTAAAATATTAGTCAAACTTCTTATAATTTAACTCTAATAATAAAGATCATGACAAATAATAATGAACGGAAGAAGTATATTATTAATCAAATATAAGAAAAATAATACTCTTTATTGTTTTATATTAAAACTTTATAATTTATGTATATTATATACAGCAATAGCAACAACCATAATACATTTTGAGAAATTCCCCAAGTGTCATTTCGAAAAAGAAAATGTATTCAAATTTTATTTCTACGTTATGCGAGTAAAGAGGTTATATTCGACGGATACATATCAAAATAGATATGTAAAGGCAAAATAATAATGAAAAAATAGTATATGATTGATAAGGAATTAATAACAATAACAAAATAGTGTAAAATCGAAACATCATTAATAGCAAATGATAAAAGGGAAAAAACAAGACACTACAAGAAAAAGGCTTAAATTCGTTCAAAAGTAAGACAATACTCTATTATCTACTAATTTTTCTAATTTAATTTATAACCTCTACAACCACTTATTTAAGGTCATATCTCGATAAATTAAAATTATATCATGTCATGTCTAATTATCTTTCCTCAATACTTTTATATACTTACATTTGTTGGTATTATTATTTCAATAGGTAACTATTATGTCAATTTCACATATATTTATCCATAGAATAGTAAGTAATTATGCTTGAAGCAAACGTAGAGAATATTTATTGATTAAAACTGTATTAGTAGTCCTCTTGTTTTTAATTACTCATGCGTGTTCACTGCTTGATATTATCGAAGTGTATATATACTCTTTGATGGATGGTATCAAAGAAAAAGATCCATTGCTTTAATCAAAACACAATTCAATTAGTTCTTGATATCATTTGAGTAATATATATATTATTATGATATCATTGAGAAATAAACAGTGTTTCAGTGAAAAGACTGCTCAATTACGATTTAATATTATTAAAGTGATAAGCCAATTTCAATAGACTTATTGGAGGGTTACATTGACATGCATCCCCTAGGAATTGAACCTACGAATTCACCAATTATGAGTTGGGCGACTTAACCATGGATGCTTAGCGGGGATCCTCGTACATGGTGAATAACTAAATTCCAATTGAAATGAAATCTTTAGGATAAATCAATGCAATTTAGGAGGAATCAATGAGAGGACACAATTCAAATCCTGAATTTTCGAATAGATTTGGGTCGTGTAATTACATCCGTCAATTACATACAATTATATGTTGATCAAGTAATTACATGACCAAACAAGCATGTCATATGTATAATTACACCAAATTCAATTAGCAGGTGACTTTTTAACCAGATCTTCATAAAGGAAATACAAAAAAATACATTGAAGATCGCTAATAAATAAAAGTTAAAACGTTCTTCTGGTGCGATTTATCAACAAACTAAAGCTGAAATCAAATGTTTGTGACTTTTAATTATCTTTCCAAGACTAAAAGTAAATAATTTGTTTCTCAATTAGAATAAGCAAAAAAAATTGGGACAAATTATACATAAATGTTCTGCAATTAAGTACAGAAAATTTACTTAATAATTATATTGTTGAAAGTGGAAAAGGATTTTATCCCCTTCGCAAAATAATTATACTGGTTAGTCAAATATAAAAAAAATAATTTATATAATTTTTTTATATAAAACGTATAACTTATGTACATTATATAAACAACAGTAATAATAATAATAATAATATATTTAATGAAATTCTTCAAATATTTTCTATGATTTAAAGAAAAATAGAGTGTACTTAAATTTTATCCATTCATCGTAAAGATACGTAATTTAAGGATCCTTAACTTGAGGATAACGTATCCAAATATATATATAGAGAGAGAAGGGGAAATAACAATGGTTGAAATATTGCAATTAATAATAAAATAATAATAATAACAAAAATAGTGCAAAACCAAATCATCATTACTGAAGATATAATTATTATTATCATTATTATTATTATTATTTTAAAAAAGTAATACGCTATAAGATTAAGGCTCATGTTAAATATGATAGACACCACCTAGTATAAACTTGTCGAAGAGCAAGACAATACTTTACGGTCTATTTTAATTTAGAACCTCCACAATTTCTTATTTAAGATTATATCTCAATAGTTTAAGGTTATGTCATATTTTATATAATCACATTTCTTCGATACTTTTATATATTTACATTTGTTGGCAATTTATGTCAATTTGTCATATATTTATTCACGGCATTAGCAAGTATCTATGCTTGAAGTGCACATAGAGAATATTTATTGAGTAAAACTTTATTACCGTTATAATATCAATCCATGCTAAAAAAGTTTTTGGAAAAAGAATATTTGCATATTTACAAGTGATTACCCTTTTACTTTCATTACCTAGGCGTGGATCCACGTGGATTTTACGGGATTCATTTAAATTTCATTAATAAAAAAATTATATTATATATATAAAGTAGAATTTCTGTAGATATATTATTATGAAGAGAAATTGATGGTGCAGTGACAAGTCCCCCTAAAATTAAGTTGTGTGTCATTAGTTCAAATTCTGGTAAACTTGTTTTCTTTTTTCATTTTCATTTTCAGTTTTTTTTTTAAAATTTTTAGTTCTTTTTTTTTTCAATTTAAAAAAGGTGTTGAAAAATGTAGTTTTAAACCCAAAAAAATTTAAGGTTTCATTTTGTAAAGAAAAAAATTTGAATATGACATAAAAAAATAGACAACACAAAAAATTGCATGAAATCTCATTAAGTAAAGTAGGAGTGTACATGACCGGGTTAGTTCGGGTTTTTCAAATATCAAATCAAACCATTTGTGTCGAGTTTTTGGATTTATAAACCAAACAAACCAATAAAACTCGGGTTTTTCAACTTCGACTTTCTTTGGGTTTTTCGGATTTTTTCGGTAAAGTATTTATATAAAACATATAATTTACTTGTACATCAAATATTTCTTTACTCCTACCAAAATGCAACTATCTAAGTTATTTCTCAAGAAAATAACAAAACATATGATATGATTAATGACACTAAAATATCCAACAAAAAAATAATTATAAAATCGCGTAAAAAATATTACAAATTAATAATTCATAATGAAATTGATCATAATTTAAAATACTAAATCATGCTAAAATAAGTTTAGCAAGTATTAATTACATGACTAAACATTAAAAGTAAAATTAGATCATGTATTTTAATTGTCTAAATCTGTGTAAAACTAAAAAACAAATATTCAATATTATTGTCATTCTTAGTGTTGAATTGATTTTCTTTTTGCATTAATATTAATTTGATTTTTATTTAAACTTTATTATAATTACCAACATGTATTATGAACTATAATCTTTATTAGATCATTAAAAATTCTAACTTCCGAACATGAAATAAATATATTAAAAGATAAAAACTATAAAAAAGTATAAGAGATATTTAAAAATTATATCAAAATAGGTATTTTTACGTATAAAATAAAATTTTAAATATATATATATTAATGTCGTGTTGGTTTAGTCTCGGATTATTTTTTTTCAGTTGAAACCAAACCAACCCAAATATAGTCGGGTTTTTTTTCCAACACCAAACCAAGTCAAACCAAACCACTAGTCGAATTTTTTTTCCGATTTAACTCAATTTGCAGTTTGATTCGGTTCGATTTTGCACACCCCTAAAGTAAAGGTTGAAATGAGAAAGAAATTAAATATAAATAATAAGATATAAAAATTTTTAGAATAATAAAATAAAAAAGAATCTAAAAAATAGAAAGAAAAAATAAATTTCAAAACAAAAAATTAAAAAAAAATTGAAAAAGTAAGCAACTTGTAATTACATCATATTATCACCAGCAATTCACAACCCCTTCTTGAGAAATGGAGAGTGTAATTACCCTGTCACTTACACCTAATTATGTATTGACCAAGTAATATAATTACACCTAAATTATATTAAATCTAATTATCAGCTAGCTTCGCCCCGAAAAAAAAATACGAGAAAATGCATTCGAGATCAACAATAAATTAGACGCACTTATCAATTTATAAGCAAAATAAAGCTGAGGTCAAATGTTAGTGACTTGTAATTATGTTTCCAAGATAAAGTAAATAATTTGTTTCTCAAATACAATCAACAAAAGAAAATGGGACAGATCATATATATATATAAATGTTCTTCAAAGTAAGTATAGAAAATCTAACAAAGGCTATTACTCTCGTCGTCCACTTTTGATTGTCATGTTACACTTTTCAAAAGTTAAGTCGATTGATTTTTAAAATTATATTAGATTCTATTAATTGAATATTTTAAATGAAATATTTAGATATTCAAAAACTACACAAAATTGCATATCAATACGATGAAAAATGCTTGTAAAATATTAATCAAAATTCTTATAATTTAACTCTTTTTTTTAAAAAAAAAACATGACAATTAAAAGTGGTTGAGTACTTGCTTGTTCCAAATTATATGGTCTTTCTTTTATCAATTTGATAAGTTCCAAATTAAAGTTTCTATAATAAATTTTCGTGTATACTATTACAATATTCAAGAATTCAAATTAGTAAATTATATATTTAACTTTAAACTTTTTCATAAAAGTGATTTTCCTATCAAACTATTTTTTTTCAAATATTAATTTAATATTTTCCCATTAGCACTATAATATATAAATTGATTTAATTCCACGGGATACCTATCACCACCAATTTTCATACTTATATTGACAAAGACACCAATCCACTTCAGTCATTGAAATACAATAACTATAACACTAACAAGTAAACAAACTTGAAATGGCCAAATTTACTCAGAAACCAGAAACAATACAACAGACAAATGTTTTTGTCTTTGTTCTCTTCTTCATCTATTGTATCACTAAATAAATATTCTGCCATTTGTTTGTGGCAAAAACACAACAAAACAACCACATGCTGCTATGCTCAAACTGAACGCGCCAAAAGAAAACCACTTGTCGTTCCTACTTACTCTGATGAGCATCAAACAGAAGGTTCCTCGGAGAACCATAGCTTGTCTTGGCTGTTACTTGGTGAAAGCGAGCTTTCTTTCTCTGAGATTAGCAAGGCCAAAACCAGGTTGTTTAGAAGAAAATAATAGCCATGTTGATGAGAGAGTATCATACGACACTCTTTCTACGGCTATGAAGAGTTGTTAGATGCCCTGCAACAATGCAAAATAAAAGGCATATTATTTTCCTGGACAATACATCTGCCTATGAAAAACATACCAAATCAAAGCATGCGAGTCTTCGGTAAATTTATGCTACATTGCTTATCAAGTCCCCATCAAATCTTAAACATTTGCCCCAACCATCCAAATATAAATGCTACCTCTTATTTCTTACACCTTTTCTTCACTTCTAGTAGGGGACTCTCATCTGTTCTTAAATATTTATCACTTTTGCTTCCTGAGATTCAAACCAAACGAAATTTGAAAACCATTTTTTAAATAACCATGGTATTCGGGCCAGCTTGCGAGCACCTCGTCTAATTCTACGAGATTTAGTGCAGTTCTGGTCATTTATGCTTTCTCTAACAAGACAAATTTTTAGTCTGATTTAGCGACAACAATTGTTCAAATCTGTAGGCAAGAGTGGACAAACATATTAAGAGGGAGAGTACCTTGCACTTCATCAAGATTAGCTGATATTATGTTCCATAAGACTTCAAAATCATTTTAAGCATCTATGGCCAACTGCCAGATAAATTGGAGCAATATTTAAACTTAGAACACTGGCCCCTGAGCACGAAAGGAAGGGAAAAACGCTGCTGCAAGTCTGTAACCTTCTAGGAGAAAAAAAATGATAGCATGGCCACATTACCAGTTTGTATCGTGTAGGAACAATGTTCTGGACTCACACCTGCATTAGCCAAAGTAGTAAAATCTCAGAGCTCCTTAGATAAGACATAAATAACAAATGCTAGATTAAGAAACAAATAAATAAATAATGCAATGCAAAGCCTCAATGGAGTTTCATCGGCATGACTGGAATTATACATCCACATTCTAGGATCAGATGAATTTCAATATAAACAACTTTCTTAAACACAATATATTTTTAAGGATAGATGAAGCAGCATTACACAATAGTATGTTAATATGTATTCCATAAACAGTTATGAGCGCCTGGAAGATAGAAGGATTCAAATTCATTGTTTCAGCAACAAAAGCTTGGGTTGTTAATTTTATTTTATTTTTTAGTAACGACATAACAAACAGTACATTTTTTAATTATGGTTGTTTCTGCCTGTCTGAGCCTGTTTGCACAAGCACACAGAAAAATGGTACTTAAAACCCAATTATTATGCTGCTAACTAAAGTTAGATAATAGCTAATTATACCAAGGCATCCTAAAGACAGGTAAAAATTTTAGGCACTATATAAATTACGCAAATACCCTTTCCTTAGTGAGAGAGGTCAGTAAACAGACTGGCACCACCTCAGACATCCTCAAACAAATTGCCACACTTCCAACAAGCTACTATTTTTCTCTGGTGACAGCAAAGATATGCCCATTATGTTAAAGAAAAGTTCCCAACATTGTCTTGAAATCTGCAATGCAAGAAAAGATGTTCAACTGTTTCCTCCTCTAAATTGCAGAAATATCAGCTACTGCACAAGGAAAACCCATTCCTATGTAACTTGTGTTGTGTTTTAGAAGCATCCCTAGCTGCTAGCCAACCAAAAAAACTGCTTTCGTAGGTGCTCTAGTTTTCCAAATCATCTTCCATGACCAGTTAGGAATTCCAAGGTTATTGCTTTTCAGTTTCTGCCATTCCACCTTTGGAAACTCTCCTCTAATCTTCTGATAGAACCATCTTGTTTGGAACTGGTTCATGTTATAAATATCAGTTCGTTCATGTCCTGCTTCTGTGAAATACCTAGGTGCCTTCATGATCTTCTGTATAATTTATGATGCCTGTTTAGGAATGGTCTCCATGAAGTTCCTGTTGTTCCATAGCAGCAGTTTATCACTATTTTAACTTTAGCTAAGAGATTATTTTACAGGTTTAAGCAAAAGAACCAAAATATAAACCTAAAGGAGAGACATATCAACTGCTTTATAGAATGCCTAATGCAGGCTTTCTTAGGAACCAACTGTAGCTTCACATTCAGCAAGGTAAGGTTAATAAAATATCAAAGTTGGTAGGATGCAGAGAAACAAATGATTTGTATTGTCACTACTTAGTATTAGAAAATCTGGAAAATAAAACAAGCTATAGCCGACCAGAATGCTGGCAATTTTTACAGAACCTGTACTTCAGCATTTTGATGGAGATTCGATCTCGCCTGCCATCCTGAATATAGATGCAACGGCAACTTCATTCCAACCTGTAAGCCAGAGGGGCCATCAAACTTTTGAAACCAATACTTCAGCATTTCCTTCAACATTTTTAATGTTTTTAAAGCCAGAAATCCCCAAGGGCCAGTGACGCATGATTCAACACTCGGTGAATCATGGGCCTCCCTTCTATCCTTCTCAACTTAAAAGTGTTGAATCATGGGCCCTCCCTTCTATCCTTCTCAACCTGGATTTTGCCGGCAAAAAAAAGTTAATGGCGTTTTCCCAGAATACCTCAGCATCTCCTTCACCATTTTCAACACTTACAAAGAAGTTTGATTATATACAAACGGTAGATCACTAAATATTGTACTTCAGAAGAAATGAAGAAACATATTGATTACGATAAAGAGTAACAACATTCAGTGTGCAAGTTCTGAATACCAAATAAGCCTACAAAAAAACTGCAGTGGAAATGCCCATATGATAGAGAACACTTACATTCCATGACCGTCAACATCAAAAGGAGAAGCATAGTCCTTAGTTGCATTAAACACCCCCTTGGTTATAGCAGATGCTGCAAAATGATATGCTCTAAAGGTGAAGAAAACATACTTTTCATTTTCCAATAGAAAGTTTATCTGCAAAAGCACACAGATAACTTGGGCTATTTTCAGAGCACCCACCATACATATAGACATTGGTTTCATTGAGAAGCAAAACGAACTCACACACTTTCTAGGTTTCCCAGATAGATATTGTAAGAACCTTCTTTCAGTCAGTGCTTCAGGAATCTTCATCTAGAACAATGGAGAATAAGTCTGGAATATCATGGACTGCTTTCCAAGGCATCAGATTCTGGTGTATAACCATGCTCACACAATCGCGCTGTTAAAGAATTCAATCCAGCATAAATAAGGTTGGCTTCAGGATGTGATTTATCAGCAGTAATAAAGACATGGACACCATTATGAAGTTCAATCCAGCTACAACCAGGTGTCTTCCTTACATTTTGTAGCTTCATAGCATCTCTTATCTCTAATACCTCTTCATAGCGACCAGTCTGTCCATAAACATTTGATAATATGACATAACTTCCACAATGATCTGGTTCAAGATCAAGTACCTGTTTTGCAGCAACCTTAGCAAGATCATCATTACCATGTATACGGCAGGCAGCCAAGAACGCTCTCCATACGACAGAATTGGTCTTAATGGGCATTGTTAATAACAACTCATAAGCAGCTTCAAGCTGCCCAGCACGACCTAGCATGTCAATCACAGAGGTGTAATGTTCAATAGAAGGCACAACACCATATTTAGGCTGCATGTGGGCAAGAAATTCTCTTCCCTGTTTTACAAGCCCTGAATGGCTGCAAGCTGACAAAACCCCAACAAATGTGACATCATCAGGCCTCAATTCTGCCTTACACATATCAGAAAACAATTCTAATGCTTTGATGCCAAATCCATGCATGCCATACCCCTTAATCATAATGTTCCACGATGCCACATCTTTGAAATTCATCATATCAAAGATCAGCTTAGCTTCACGCATGCTTCCACATTTGGCATACATGTCCAAAATTGCATTGTCAATGTAAGTATCATCATATTCTATGTCAGCAGTATCTTTCCTCAGACCATTAACAATCATGTATCCATGAATCTCTCTACCATGCCTCAACGCTGCTAAATGAGCACAGGCAGGAAGTGTAGTGGTGACAGTCACCAAATCAGGACGTACTCTAGCAGACAACATCCTTTTGAAAAGCCCCAAAGTACCCTCGTGATTACCACATTGTTCATGCACACAAATTATTGAGTTCCATGAAAATATATCCTTATCATCCATCGTCTGGAAAACCTCAAAAGCGTCAGCAACACAGCTACATTTACCGTACATGTCTATTAATGCATTAGAAATGGCAACCCCCAAATCAAAACCTTTTTTTATCACAAACCCATGTATCATCTTTCCATTATAAACTTCCCCATAATTTGCCAGAGCTGAAAGTACACCTGTTATGCTAAACTTGTTGGGAATAACCCCATCTTCAATCATCCACCTAAAAACCATCAAAGCACTACCAAACCCACCTGTTTGAGCATAGCCATTGATCATGGCATTCCAAAGCACAACATCTTCCCTCTCCGGCAAATCCTCAAACACATCTAATGCGAAATCCACCATCCTATACATCAGATAACTGTGCAACAATGCACTGCCAATGAACAAATCAACTTCTAGCCCAAGTTTAAAAACTAACCCATGAATCTTTTTCACATCTACTTCATTTTTACAAGCCTTAAGCACACAAGGGAAAGTGAACTTATCAGGAATGACACCAACTAGCCTCATCTTGAAATAGAATTCAAAAGCACTTTTAGGCAAATCATTGGCAATTAATCCTGCTATTATAGCATTATAAGCAAACACATTATGATCAAGTGGTGAAGTATAGAATACAGATAAAGCATTCGATATCGAATTACATTTCGAGTACATGTTAATAAGGCTAGTGGTAGGCACTGGAGATAAATCCAAATGGCCACATCTAAGCATGTGGCAATGAACTTGTTTCCCTCCAGTAAGGTCCTTGTCATTAGCACATGATTGAAGTGATACAATGCAAGTCTTGAGATCAAAAGACTTGTAAGAAATGGATGAAAAACTAATTGAATATTGACATTGTGACTTAAACATTGACAAAGACCTCGTAATTAAGGTTCTTCGCCTCATTTAGAAGCAAAAAAAGAAAATGCATACAGGATCTTAGATCACCTTGTAAAATCCCCTCCCTAATTTTTCATCTATGTCATAAAAAAGCAATCTTTTATCAAAAAAAACTAATGAAATCCTAACAGGTATGAAATTGAGTACTATAATTATCTACAACTACTATGATTACTAAAAACTTATTATTATCTCAATACCCTTTTCAAATCTGAATCTATATTTCTATACCTGCATATGAAATTTGTGAAAAAGTAACAATCTTTGAAACACCCCAAGAGCCATTCAGTTTAATTAGTCAAGAGGGTGAGTGAAAAAGAGTACAGATAGTAAATGGGTGAAGGGAAATAGAAAAACTAAAAAAAAAAAACAAGAATCAACCTCAGTTACTTGTCATTGATTTAAAGGAATGAAGAAGATGAATACTACAAATGGAATTTATTTCTGTCTGAGGATTGACACAATCTAGGAAGGGTTGAATCAAATACTGAGGTTTAAGGAGGCGGAAAAATATAATCTTTTTATTTTGTGATTTGATTTGCCCTTGTCAATTTCTTTCCCCCAACTCAAAACTCGAACCCAAAATTTTAATTGCGATAATCAAAATTTAAAATCGTAATCTTTTTTCGTCTTTCATATTATTCTGCAATATGTATTTTGGAATATTGATCACTAATAAATAATATTTTTGTTCGTATAAAGATAAAAGTGTCATTCATCTATATTGTTGTTGACTTCTTGTAAAAAAAAATAATTTTGTTATAAAAATGACATAAAATAAAAAGAGATTTATAAAAGACTACAAAAATTAAAATATAATTGGTAATATATATTTGTACGTAAATATGAAGATTTCTTATATGATATAAAATTAAAATCAAATTTATAAAAGGAAAAAGAAGTACAAAACTAAAATAACGATCAATAAAAAATAATTTATGTATATTCATGCATAATTAGTATAAAGTACATCTTTTGTATAGTTGGCTAGAGAATATAGTTTGATATTTTCTTAGCAAACATTTTATAAAGAGCATTATGTCATTTTTTTGGACAACTTTCACATGTAGTAAATACAAAATTTAAATTTGTATGTTATAACAAAGTTTGCATAGTTGTGCTCCATAGCAAAAACATAGGATTAATTACATGAATGGATTCCTTTTAAAAATTAATTACTTATTTTAAATATACTATTTAGTTATTACCATTTATATCAACTTCTTTAATTTTTCCTTTGTGTCTGTTTGCTCTTTCTTTCTTTTCTTTCTGTTTTTCTGTGTCTCGCTCTCTCTCTTTTTTCTTCTTTCTTTCTTTCTTTCTCCCTTTCTTTCTTTCTTTCTTTCTTTTTTGCTTTTTTTGTTGCTCTTTCTCCCTTTCGTGCTTTTTTCCCCTCTATTTTCGCAGAATAGTCAATAATTCTAAATTGTATAAAACGTGTATCAATAGTTCATTAAACAAGTAATATAATCGTAACAAATGAAGAGGAATAAAAAATTGCAAAATAAATTAAACTTTAATTAAAATGTGTTACAAACACATTAAAGTTGAATTATTAAAAGAGAAGTAGTATAATCGTAACAAATAAAGAGGCATAAGAAACTGCAAAATAAATTAAACTTGAGTTATAAATATATTACAAACATATTAAAGTTGCATTAATAGAAGAGAATTAAATATGAATGCAAAATGTAGAAAACAAAAGAGCATTCTTTGATCTGCATGTAAACTGAATAAAACTTGTATCAATAATGAATTAAACAAGTAACCAATCATAACAAATCAATAGACTAACTGCAAAATGAATTAAAAATACAAAAGTGTATTACATAAGTATTAAAGTTGAGGCATAAGATAAATTAAGCATGAATAAAAAAATGTAACAAATAAAATATTAGACAGTGATTTATAGAGTGAATTAAACTTATATCAATAATGAATTAAACAAGTATCAAATAGGAACAAATAAATTAGGCTGATTAAAAACTGCAAAATGAATTAAATTTGAATTAAACTTGTATTGAATGGTATTAAATTTGAATAAAAAGAGAGAATTAAGAATGGATGGAAAACGTAACTATGACTGACAAGACTATGATATGTAGAGTGAATTAAACTTGTATCAATAATTAATTAAATAAATATCCAATAGTTACAAATAAATCAAAATGATGTGAAATGAATTAAATTTGCATTAAAATTGTATTACACCGTATTTAAAGTTGAATTAGAAAAGAGAATTAAGAATGAATGTAAAACCTAACTAATGAAGGATATGACGATGATCAATAAACTGATAAGTTATATCAATAATGAATTAAACAAGTATCCAATAGTAACAAATCAATCAAAAAACTTCAAAATGAATTAAATGTGCATTAACATTGTATTATCTAATTCAACTTTAATACAATTGTTCAATCTAATATTCTCCTAATATCAATTGTAAACTTAACCAAACTCTCTTAAAATTGAGATATAAACTCCAAACGACATTTTCAATTATTTGTAGGAACTACCTATTCAAATTTATCACAAATTCGTAAAATTCAAATAATGAATTCAAAATTTGAAACTTTATAATGACCAGCAATGGTGAACTTTTGCTTCTGTTATTTTAATGATTTGAAATTTCTGCTTAAAAACGTGATTTTATACAAACTTGCAAGTTTCTTTCCCTCTTTTCATCTTGTCTTTGAATAAAAAATAGTGACATGGACAAAAACTGATTGGAGTAATGTAATTATTTAGATGAAAAGTTTAAAGAAAAAAACAAGAATTAAAAAGAAAAAAAAAAGAAAAAAAAAGAGGATGAAGATAAATAACACCAGAGAGAGAAAAAAAGTAAAAGAATAAAAAAAGAAGACAAAAGAGACGAAGAAGCAAAAGAGTTAAAAAAAAAAAGAAAGAAAGAGTCGAAGAAGCAAAAGAATAACAAGAAGAAGAGGAAAAAAGGTTGAGAAAGAGGCGAAAACTTTCTTAATTCCAAAAAAACCTTATATTTAGTTAGAAAAATTATATTGACACAAATGGTAAATATTTTTATAATATAGCATATTTATGTGATTTACCCAAAAACATATATATGTATAATTCGCTATGCATATACAACTGAGAGTTATGCCTCTTTCGCTATACATATATACAAAAAAATAATTGTATAATTGTATGAAGTAGCCCGAGGAACATTATTATCAAAACGATCCTAGATGAGTTCTGAGCAGACAAGGAGAAATTGTTTGTTGCCATGATTTTTCAGTTTCTTGTTTTGCTTTTTCATGCTCCATTAGGTCGTGCAGCTGCAAAAGATCTTGAGTTCACCTAAAACGATTTTCATTTAGCAAACCTGAGTCTTGATGGAATAGTAGAGTTCATATCAGACATGTGTTTGTATATCTGTATAAAATTTGAATTTATATACAATTGAATCGAATTGTATAAAACGAGAAAGAGAGAAATTATATACAATTTGAATTCATATAAACGAGAAAGAGAGAAAGACAAAAGAGGACAGGGAATATACAAATGAATGGAATTGTATAAAACGAAAGAGAGAAATTATATACAATTTAAATTTGTATAAAACGAGAAAGAGAGAAAGACAAAAGAGACTTGGGCAGGGAAATATTTGTATTGTATAATTATAAGTGTATAGGACGGAGATATATGTATTTGCATGTGTATATACAATTTTCTCTCGCTTTATACAAATAGAAACACAATTTATACAATTCTATTGTACAAAGCGAGAGAGACGAGCCATAGGGAGCGAGCGAGAGAGAGAGAGTGGCAAGCGAGAATATGAGGGAGAGAGGCGACTGACAAACAATTTGCTATGAAACACAAATAAATCAAACAATAGCTAATGTATTTATTTTACGTTATTAGTTTGGCAATCTATACAATTTTTTTTTTTTTTAATATATATAGGAATCACTTCCCAAGGAACATGAAAAATTCTTAATGAGCAAATAAATGGTATACTTTTTTGTGCAAATTCACCGTTATACCTTTGAAAAAGTTGCATAGTCACATCAAAATTGGTGATTAAGCCATAAAAGTTGCTTAATAGTAATGTAAAGTTTAGAGGGAAATAGTAAAAAAAAATTTAAAAAATATGAAGTCAAAGCAATTAAACTCCCTATACCGCCAGCCAACGCATTGTTATGAAATCTAGTGTTTTCTAAACTCTTTATAAAGAGGGTAAGCCACTTGACTTTACAATAGAGGAGTGAAAACCCACTTGACTTACTCGAGAGGCGCAGAGAGTCACTCGCCTCAAGCCGAAGAGATCCGCCCCCTGCTACTCACTTCCAACCCCAAAACAGTGAGTTTCCATTAGAATTCGACTGAGAAGTTTAGCACAAACCCAGTTTGAAGTTGGATAAGAATGCTCTTTACCTTTGACAGACAAACTTAGCATAAAAGAAGCACTAAAAACAACAAACTTTGACAAGGGGTCCATTCATAAATATCTGAAAAATTACCACCCCTCTGGAGAGGCAATTGCAACTGATCATTTTTGTGCTAGTCACAAGTTGCAACATTTACAAAACGAAGCTTAAAGTATAATAAATATAACGAAAGATTCAATGGTATCATATCGATACACATGTAACAACTACAAGCTACGGTGGGCTACTGAAAAAGCTATCAATACAATGTTGTATGCGATATGAGATTAAAGCATGAATCACATGTGGTTGATTCAGTGTTTGCTCTGGCATCAGATGCACAAGAACATTCAGGAAGGGAAGTACGAGTGCTAAGACCCTGGCTATTCTGTTCTTGACCTGTAGCTACTGTATCCTCCACCAGCACCAAATGATCCATAGCCACCACCATAATATTGCCCGCCGTATGAAGATGATGGATAAGAGCCCCCACCTAGGTTAGAGTAAGATGATTGCCTCAAGCCTGTATCTAACTGGCCATAACTGCTTGGAAGTGAATCTTTGTGGCTGCTCATAAATTCCTACATTGACGATTCACTCATCAGTTGTTTTGCAATTCAGGAGAAATACTATGGGAACTCCTCAATCACATATAGTCTGCAGGTTTTAGATGTGCATCGGATGTGGAGTATTTACTTATCAACTAGATGTCTTTTTTCAATTGAGATTTACCTGGATAAGTTGCTGAGCTGTCTGAACTTGTGATGACATCCCTTTTATTTCCACCGTGATTTCATCAGATAAACCCCTACTTTCTTGCACCGTAAGAACGGCACCACTAGTACGGCGTATATAAGCAATATTTGCTCCCCCTATGCCAATGATATCTTCTGCATAAGTTAATGGTATTTGCATTTGAACAGTTTGGGATATCTGAAATGGAAACCAAGATGAGGGCGCCAGAAACAAGTATATTGTTTATGACATAGCAGAGTAACTTCTTATACATTGCAGAGAACATAAAATTAGCATAAGAAACATTGGAAGTGTTATTAACAATTTTACAGGTCTAGCCTTTTTAGATCAAAAAACAAATGCAATTAATCACAAAACTTACAAACACGGTTAAGATATCATACTGCTACATATACTCGGCTTGTGATGATTGGATAATTTAGCAAAGAAAAATAGTACATACACAATTAGCAAATGTTTCTCAAGAGCAAACATGGAATTTCTACCAATCTATCTAGTTCGCTTGAGCCCTTCACCCTTCAAAATAAAACTATAAAAGTCAATACCAGTGCGTATTCTCACTTAACTACATACTTGTCCTTATAATCTTGTACAGGTCTATTAGCCTTAAACTGAAACTATCAGGGAATTGCAGACAAGAGATCTTAAACTGCACCTAGCATTTTTTGCCTCCACTGAGATTTGAAATAGCACTCCAAGAGTAACCCAAAGTTGCAGAACAATGAATGGAACTCTAGACTCTAATAAGAAGACTCGCTATGAGATTCTCATAACAACTTTAGTATTTCGATCCACCTTCAACACTCGACAAGAACTAAAGATAATTAGTTAAACTGAGTTCTTTTACTTTAAACAAGAACTACTAAAAGATCACTGCAAAGAAAGGTAATTAAAATTCTTTCCCAGGAAAGCCATAGCAGTTGTCCAATATAAAAGACAAGTGCTTATTTGTATAAACACAGAAAAAGATATTCTCATATAAAAAGTAACGTGATGCAAATGTCCAGAACTTCATCAGTTTAGCTTGAATTGGAAGCAGAAATGAAATAAAAGTTGCTATAACAAGACCGGAATTACAATGCTCAGAGGAGGGACTCGCTGCCTGATTTTAATACCCCAACAAAAAGAAGAAAAACAGGTCCTTGAAACAGAGACAAAAATTCAATGGTCAACGGAGGTACTTATAATTGGACAACATGCCATTTAGAAAAGACCAAAGTAGGATTTTTATGGAACAGAAACTTGATGTAAGAGTCTAACATCCCCACTCTAATAACACAAAGAAAAAGAAAACCAAAGGTTTTGAAAACTTTTCTGTTTGAAAGGTTGCTGAAGAGCCGGTGCCACACACACACAGGAACAGTCACCCAAAAACAAAGTAAGGAACAAGAGTAACTCACGGAAACTAAGAGAACTGTTGGATCAGACAGTCTAAACCCCTGACCATATTAATTAAGTGTCCACAAAGATTGTACAAGCTCTCATACCATGTGAAAATAGATGAGAAGAGAAATCCTCTTACTGAAGTTGCTTTTCGGTTAAGAACATACGAGAAAGCTCTGTAATGTAAAGTAAGATGGTAAAGGCACAAACCTGAGTAATAACAGAATTCCCAGCACGACCCACACCTGAAGTGCGAGTTCCAGAAAGTCCAAAGTCTTGCCCATACAATGAAAGTCCAGTAGAATGATAATGTGAGTCCAGCTGGCTTTCACGTTCGGGAAACAGTGAGTCCCTCTTTGTTGGAGGAGGATAATCACCAAGTCCTGATCGAGGAGGATAATCACCTAGTCCTGATCGAGGAGGATAATCACCTAGCCCTGATCGAGGAGGATAATCACCAAGTCCTGATCGAGGAGGATAATCACCAAGTCCTGATCGTGAGGTATTAAGCATCGTCCTCTCAGACCAAGGCTCAGTTTCGCGCTCCTGAACGGCAGGTGTATTGTACTGCGGAAAGAACAAGTATAACACGGATAAGCATACCAAAGAACATTGATATGATGACAAACTGAGAAAGGAAAAAGGCATGAGCTTACATTCTTTTCAAACAAGGGAAGAACGCTATGATCCACCAAGAACTTCCTAAGGTGCCCAATCACCAATTCTAAAGCTTTAAGAACCTTAAGTGCTTCACCTTGAATTTCCACAATTCTCTCATCCGACGTCGCATAGATTGACATCTCATCTGAGTATACAGATTAAAGTGAATCCCTGTAACTTATTTAACAGTAATTCTAGTAACTCAAGCAGTAATAGAATAAAGACCGCAAATAAGTACCATTGGAAAGAACTCGAATGGAGGCACCAGTGCTTTGCTGGATAGGCTTGATTAAAGACCCTTGTTTTCCTATTAAGTTCACAGCTTGTGATGATGCCACGAGTAGTCTGATGGAGCAGAATGCAGCCCCAGCAACTCCAAATAAGTTGACATCATCTTCACCTTCAGATAGACCAGTGACACGTTTGAACACTCTTATTACAGCTACCATAGCAGGAGATAATGCTGCCTCGGGTTCTTCTTTACCTGATATTAGAACCTGTGGCATTGTTTATGAGGACTATCATGAAGACTACTTCAAAGAGAGGGCAGAACAGAATAAGGAGGTTGGAAGCCTTCACAACAGAAAATATTAGAAACTGATACCCGGAAAGAAAGGTAGCAAATGAAGCATATTAAAAGTGAGTTGACGAATAAAATTCAAACTTTGCAAGAAAATAATTAGTGATCACCTTTCCCCTTTCAATTAGTCATATTACAGGGAAAGGACACTACTTATCATATCTACAACCTATGTCTTCACACATCTTCAACCCCTTAGGGTTCATTTAATAGCTATTTAAAAGCTAAGTAATTCATGTATTAAATTTTGAATAAGTAAAAACTTATTTGTATCATTTTTCTACTATGTATAAAATTCAACACACCTATTTACAATGTTCACTTTGCAATTTAGAAACCACATAACTAATATATGTACAAGTTATGAGGGAATCTATGTATTACTTTATGCAAGATAGAAGATGGAATAACTAATACATGAATAACTTATCGTTGCATTAAATAATACATACATACCCTCATAATAATTCCTATACTACTAATACTTTTATAAATCTAACCGTCTACCAAACAACCCCTTATTGTTCCAGACCACTGGCCCCCCTAAAGTAAAAGAATGAAAACACAAAAGGTCAATAATTCTTTCTCCACACCTCAATTTTTTGGTCTTTTGCATTTTCATTATTTCAATTTTCCATTTGATTTTCCCTCAAATTAGTTTTGACATCTATCTTCAAACACATTGATCGCACTTCAAATGGATGTTTTTATGAACTTCTGAAAGTGGAGCTAATATGAAACTGAGATCTCACACCTTG
The DNA here is from genome assembly GCF_001406875.1 of Solanum pennellii. Taxonomy (NCBI): domain Eukaryota; kingdom Viridiplantae; phylum Streptophyta; class Magnoliopsida; order Solanales; family Solanaceae; genus Solanum; species Solanum pennellii. The sequence continues at coordinate 3,743,441 of NC_028643.1, forward strand.
CAGAAACTTCTTCTCATTTGTGAACTTCCTATAGGATGATTTTCTTTCACAAACTGCCATTAGCTTGCTGTTGTAAATCTCAGCCATTGATGTAGTACTCAGTCCTCTCTTCGTTACATCCTATGCAACTTCATCACTAAAACTATATTATTTCAACATTTAAAGATCAATGGAGCCAATTCCTTACATCTAGCATTATCTCTGTTTCCTTGTGAAGGCAGGAATGGGGGAATAGGTTATAGGGTCGTGCAGAGGAGTCATGCCACAACGACAAGGAAAATTTATATAGAGGGAGTAACTTGTGTAATAAGTGGTACTCTAAGTCACACAAGACTCAAACTTCCTAAACCCTTAATGCTTTATTCAACCATAAAAACAATTTATAGGTCAGAAAAGGAAATGAGTAGAAATACACCCAATAAATCTGAACTTGAGAATTGTGTGGTTAGAATCCTACTTTTCATCTTAGGGTTGCGAAATTTAATCTTCAACCAACCCTTCCCTGAAGTATACAAGTTCCCAATATTTTACACCTAGATGTACAGTGAACTGCTACTTTCAATCTGATGCCATACTTCCTCTCTTCATATTGACTAGATTAAGACGTTCATTTAACGAGTGCATTACTATATCAGCGAAAGTGGCGGACCAAGGATTCTAATAAGGAGATTCAAACAAATACAAAATTGCAACTTGAATTTGAATAGGTGATATTGAAAGCAATTTCTTTATCACCTTTGACATACCCTAGAATTTTCCATTAATCAAGGTAATTCAAAAGATTATATACTCTCCATGTCCCGATTTACGTGGCACAATTGAAATTTCAAAATTCACACTTATAAACTTTGACCGCAAAATTATGGGCATAAAAGCTGTAAGTTTTTTTTAAAATAAAATTTTTACATGTGAAAATTAAGTGAAGTGTACTATAAATACAATAATTAACAACTTTAAATACTTAAAAGGCATATAAACCTATATGAATTACAGAAAAAATTTGTTATTATCAAAATCCCAAATGTGATACATAAATTCAGACTGATGCACAAACAAAAACTCTTTCATCGTTTTTGCACGGTAAAATTCTTTAACAAAGGGGATTCAATTGAACCCTCCTCCACACCGTACCAGTGGTGAACAAAACATCACATCAAAATCCAAACCTTGACAGCAAAAATCAACATGAAACATATGAAATGTGTGTAAAAAAAAAAGAGTATCATACACATCTTTTAGACAAAGGGGATTCAATTGAACCCTCCTCCACCCTAACCAGTGTAAAACAAAACAAAACAAAACAAAACATCACATCAAAATCCAAACCTTGACAGCAAATTCAACAAAAATCATATGAAATGTGTGTAAAAAAGAGCATTATACGCATTTATTTTTGATAAAGGGGATTCAATTGAACCCTCCTCCCCCTAACCAGTAATGAAACAAAACTTCACATCAAAATCCAAACCTTGACAGTAAAATCAACATGAATCATATAAAATCTGGATGAAAACATAATCATCCGCATTGGAATTCATAACCAAAATAAAGGATAAACTTACAACGCGATCAGGAGAAGAAGGAGGTCCATCAAGTACACGAATCTTAGCCCCAGTTTCCTCACACATCTTCTTAACAAGTTCTCCTTTACGCCCAATAATACTTCCAACTTTGAGCACCGGTACAATCAATCTGAACACACAACTCCCAGGCCATCCAGGCCATTTCGGCTTCACTATCGAAACCTCTTGTCCGATATTCACCAAACCTCCGTCTGCTTCTTCCGGTTTCACTTGAGAATCTTCAAATTCATGCGTTACAAGAGAACCATTTTGGATTTGTTCGATGGAAGCCATTGATCGCCTCTGCTAAAAGAGTAATTTAGGGTTTTAGGTTAAGTTTTTGTAGTTGCGGGAAAAAGAAGTGAGGAGAATAGAAGATAATTGAGGATTTTATAGAGGTGGATATTGTCACGTGTCTATGCATTTTTTCCAAATAAAGATAGGGTTAAGGTCCGCATATATTAATCATTTTTGATATATTATTTCGCCATTTTCGGACTTTATAAGATCACACTGATATGTTATCGTTATTATTGATGTTGTCATCATAAAAAAACATTACGTGACAAAGATATTATTATGTGGGTTGATTTATTCTTTGATTGTTTTATGCATTATGAAAGTTTGAGGTCAAAGTTAAAATTTGAAGCAAAGTTTAGGGTCCGATATATGTATTATGCCCTTTATTTATCAATGCTACTAATTTGATTTGGACTCTCAGAAAGTTTGCTTCGAAATAGTTATTACTATATAAACATTGCCGTTTTGTTTACTAATTTACTATTTCTTAATATTTCAGTATTTTGGACGAAGAAAGGTTCATATAACTTGTAATAATGCAAGTTGAAGTTTGTATTAGTTTAATTTTTATTATTTATTTAATAGTTAATCCTATGAGATAAATATTTTCATTAATGCAAATATATATTTATATTTGGGTAGATATTTGCATTTGAATTAAAGTATTATATTACGTCACTAACGTACTATCAAGTTAACAAGATTTTCTAACTTCAAAATATATTATTTTAAAATGTTTCGAGTTTTTTTTTTAAAAAAAAAAATTCAAATGTGAAAATATGTGAATGTATAAAATATAATTGTTCTTTTCACATGTTCATATGACTTCTAAACAATTTAATGTGGAATACACATGCAAAGCAAGCTTTAGATGACCAAAAAATTACAAAACAAATAACGTCTATAAGATAATATTATTCAGATAAGATTAACTACATGATAGAACCTCATCAAATTGAAATAAATATATACATTATTGAATTTAACAAATAAAACTTTTCGTTGACCATCTTCATAGGTTTGCGTGAATAAGAAAAATATATGACGATGCACATAGAAAATTCACAAAAGAATCTGTGATATTCTTATTTGCTAAACTTATTAATCAAATCTTTGCTTAAATAAGCAAATACTATTTACTATATCATATATCTTTCGAATTGGTAATCACGTGCAGCGCACATGGTAATTTCAATTATTTAAAAAATTAGGGCATAAATAATACTCATTAAATTAAACAAATATGTAACGACGTCGTAGATGTTTTCAAAATTCTGTCATTAAAACTTTAAAAACCCATCATTTGTCTTCTACCTTAAATCTGATTTCTTTCTTCACAATAAATACAGATTGTTATAATCACATATTGTCTGTTTGCGTTTATATACAAAGACATGAATGATGATTCGATTTTTCAGAGAAATCTATTTTCTGCAAATGTAGCTATTGTCTTCACATGTTCATATGACATCAAAACAGTTTAACTGGGAATACACGTGCAAAACACATCTGGTTAGATGACAAGAAAAATACATAACAAATAGCGTCTATAAGGTAATATTAGTGAGTATGATAAGTTACATGATTGAACCTCATCAAATTGAAACAAATACATATATTATTGCATTTAACTAATAAAATTTTTCATCAACCATCTTCGTATGTTCATGTGAATAAGAGATATATATGACTATCCACATTCCAAATTAAATATCACAAATGAATCTACAATATTATTTTATGCTAAGCTTATTATTCAAAATCTTCACTAAAATAAGCAATATATACTATTTACTATAACATATATTTATTAAATTGGTAATCACGTGCAACACACGTATCAAAAAAACTAGTACTTTAGAAATAAGTTTGAAAAAAATGGGCAATATGTAATATTTAAAAAACTAGTATATATAATAATAGTTAAATTAAATAAATATGTAACGACGTCGTAGATGTATTTAAAATTTCTTCGTTCAAACTTTTAAAACCCATCACTTGTCTTCTACCTTAAATCAGATTTCTTTCTTCACAATAATAAAGATTGTGATAATCTGAGATTGTCTATTTGCGTATATATACAATGACAGGAATGATGATTCAGTTTTTCGGAGAAAACTATTTTCTGCAAACATTGTTAAAAGGTATGCTCAATTTTACATTTTTTTAATCATGATTAGTGATGTTTCTATCTCTGCCTAGTTTTGATGTTGGATTAATTGAGTGAATCTGCTTTTGTGAATTTTGATTTATACAAAAAAATGGTTCTATGGGTTCTGTTTTTATTTTTTTGTTGTTCAAAGGTTAATTCTAGTTTGATCTAAAGAGTTTTGTTGTTCACTGCTTTTTGAGAAATTTGATTGATTCAAAAAAAAGTTTCTCTTTTTCATTTTGCATAACTTTGAATTTAAAGTTCACGATTTGATAAACATTTCCAGCTAATTAGCATATCATTTCTCAATTTTAGATTTGGATGTACTTTCTTGATGAAGTTTTCTTTAAATTTATGTTTTTAATTTGCATGTGTCTTCAAAAAGAATTTGAAGCCTTGTATAACATTTTTCACACTATTTTACATTCTTAGTTATAATATTATTAATTTCATGGTTATTACATCAATTATTTCTATTTTTCATCTTTCATTACATTGACTTTTGACCAAAAAAAATCATATTATTATAGCGCCCCAATATATGTGATTACACAATGTTTTTTGTTTTTTTTGACGAATCATGCTTAATTGATAAACTAAAAGTCATTTACAAGTATATGAACTATATCTTTGTTGGGGGTAAGATGAGCGTGTGATTATATATATGATTTCATAGATACAATATATTCTTTAATTTTAATTTTAATTTTTTTCGAAAAAAAAACATATCAGTTAATGTAGCTGTTGTCTTCACATGTTCATATGACATTAAAACAGTTTAACTAGAATATATGTGCAAAACACATCTTGTTAAATGACAAGAAAAATACATAACAAATATCATCTATAAGGTAATATTATTGAGTTACGATAAGTTACATGATTGAACTTAATAAAATTGAAACATATACATACATTATTACATTTAACTAATAAAATTTTTCATTAACCATCTTCATATGTTCACGTGAATAAGATATATATATGACTATCCACATTCTACATTGAATATTCACAAAAGAATATGCAATATTATTTTATGCTAAGGTTGTTATTAAAAATCTTCACTAAAATAAGCAATGTATACTATATGTGTCTTCAAAAAGAATTGGAAGCATTCTATAACATTTTTCACACTATTTTACATTCTTAGTTATAATATTATGAATTTCATGGTTATTACATTAATTATTTCTATTTTTCAGCTTTCTTTACATTGACTTTTGACCAAAAAAACCACATTATTGTAGCGCCCCTATATATGTAATTACACAATGTTATTTTTTTCCTTTGAAGAATCATGCTTAATTGATAAACTAAAAGTCATTTACAAGTATATGAATTATATTTTTGTTGGGTGTAAGATGAACATGTGATTATATATATGATTTCATAGATAGAATATATTCTTTAATTTTAATTTTAATTTTTTCGGTAAAAAAACTTTATCAACTAATGTACTGTTGTCTTCACATATTCATATGACATTAAAACAATTTAACGTGGAATACACATGCAAAACACAGCTTGTTAGATGACAAGAAAAATACAATACAAATATCATCTATAAGGTAATATTAGTGAGATACGATAAGTTACATGATTGAACCTCATCAAATTGAAACAAATACATACATTTTTGCATTTAACTAATAAAGTTTTTTATTAACCATCTTTGTATGTTCACGTGAATAAGAGATATATATATGACTATCCACATTCCACATTGAATATTCACAAAAGAATATGCAATATTATTTTATGCTAAGCTTATTATTCAAAAGCTTCACTAAAATAAGCAATATATACTATTTACTATAACATATATTTATTGAATTGATAATCACGTGCAACACATGTTTCAAAAAACTAGCACTTAAGAAAAATCAATTAATAAAAAAAGAGGCAGTATCTATTATTTAAAAAAACTAGGGCATATATAATAGTAGTTAAATTAAATAAATATGTAACGACGTCGTAGATGTATTCAAAATGTCGTCGTTAAAACTATAAAAACCTATCATTTATCTCCTACCTTAAATCTTATTTCTTTCTTCACAATAAATACAGATTGTGATAATCTGAGATTGTCTATTGCGTTTGTATACAAAGACATGAATGATGATTCGATTTTTCGGAGAAACCTATTTTCTGTAAACATTGTTCAAAGGTATGCTCAATTTTACATTTTTTTTTTCATGACTTGAGATGTTTCTATCTCTGTCTACTTTTGATTATGGATTAATTGAGTGAATCTGCTTTTGAGAATTTTGATTTATGATTTTGTGGGTTTTAGTTTTATTTTTGTTGCTCAAAGGTTCATTCTAGTTTGATCTAAAGAGTTTTGTTGTTAACTGCTTTTTGAGAAATTTGATTGATGCAAAAAAAAAAAGAAGAGAATTTTTATGGATTTAGTTTTTTTTTTGTTGTTAAAGGGTTAATTCTAGTTTGATCTAAAATGTTTTTTTTTCACGGGTTGATTCTGGACATATACCTAGTTTTAAAGAGATTTTTATGATTTACAGGCAATGATAATTCTGTATATGAGAGATTTTTACTTTTAAAAATATTTTATTTTTTGAATCTCTCTTGTTGGTTCAAATTCTTAGTTGAAGGAAATTCGTACTTCTCTAATTTTCATTAATTTGTCGGTCACGTTTTTCATTTCTAGAACTGGATGCACAAAATGAACTATTTTTTGTTAATATATAGGCTACTTGTTTTTTTGGTTGTCAGTGTGATTTTGTGCTTGAATATGAACCTGATGAAAACCTTTTACTTTGTTGAGTTTTTGGAGTTTCCAGATTTCAGCAAGAGGTATGATAGATGTCACATTCTTGCAAGACAACAATGTGGTACACATAAGTTCATGTTATTTGTTACTATTAGTTTCTACACGTGCTTCACACGTGTGTTTCATTTGTTTTTTTTTTTTATAAATACGTAAGTATGACTAAAATTTAATGAAAATATATATGTAAATTGTGATGAATAATTAAATGTAACAATTGCAAACTAAGAAAAAGGACTTACAACAATAAAATATTCGAAGTCAAATAGAGGAAAAAAAGACAAAAAGAAACAGATTTAAGAAAAAAAAATACAATGCATACATTATTCTTATAAGACTAATGTTTATATAGATGGAAAAATAATACAAAATTAGTACAAAACTCTCTGAGATTTTCTATTTGCGTATATATACAAAGACATGAATGATGATTCGATTTTTTGGGAAAAACCTATTTTCTGCAAATATTGTTCAAAAATATGCTCAATTTTTACATTTTTTTTCATGATTTGTGATGTTTCTATCCTTGCCATGTTTTGATGTCGGATTAATTGACCGAATCTGCTTTTGTGAATTCTGATTTATAAAAAAAAAAGATTTTATTGGTTCCGTTTTTATTTTTTATTGTTCAAAGTTTAATTTTAGTTTGATCTAAAGAGTTTTGTTGTTCACTGCTTTTTGAGACATTTGATTGATGCAAAAAAAAAGTTTTTCTTTTCCATTTTGCATGACTTCGAATTTAAAGTTTCACAATTTGATAAATATTTCCAGCTAATTAGCATATCATTTATCAATATTACATTTGGATATACTTTATTGATGAGCTTTTCTTTTAATTTATGTTTTTAATTTCCATGTGTCTTCAAAAAGTATTGGAAGTATTGTATAACATTTTTCACACAATTTTACATTCTTAGTTATAATATTAGGAATTTCATGGTTATTTCATTAATTATTTCTATTTTTCATCTTTCTTTGCATTGACTTTTGACAAAAAAAAACATATTATTATAGTGCCCCTATATATGTAATTACACAATGTTATTTTTTTCCTTTGAAGAATCATGCTTAATTGATAAACTAAAAGTCGTTTACAAGTATATGAATTATATTTTTGTTGGGTGTAAGATGAATATGTGATTATATATATGATTTCATAGATAGAATATATTCTTTAATTTTAATTTTAATTTTTTTTTTGAAAAATAGATTATTAGTTAATGTAGTTGTTGTCTTCACATCTTCATATGACATCAAAAACAGTTTAACGTGGAATACACGTGCAAAATACATATGGTTAGATGACAAGAAAAACACATAACAAATATCATCTATAAGGTAATATTAGTGAGATACGATAAGTCACATGATTGAACCTCATCAAATTGAAACAAATACATACATTTTTGCATTTAACTAATAAAATTTTTCATTAACCATCTTTGTATGTTCACGTGAATAAGAGATGTATATATGACTATCCATATTCCACATTGAATATTCACAAAAGAATATGCAATATTATTTTATGCTAAGCTTATTATTCAAAATCTTCACTAAAATAAGCAACATATACTATTTACTATAACATATATTTATTGAATTGGTAATCACGTGCAATACACGTGTCAAAAAACTAGCACTTAAGAAAAATCAATTAGTAAAAAAAGAGGCAGTATCTATTATTTAAAAAACTAGGGCATATATAATAGTAGTTAAATTAAATAAATATGTAACGACGTCGTAGATGTATTCAAAATGTCGTCGTTAAAACTATAAAAACCTATCATTTATCTTCTACCTTAAATCTTATTTCTTTCTTCACAATAAATACAGATTGTGATAATCTGAGATTGTCTATTGCGTATGTATACAAAGACATGAATGATGATTCGGTTTTTCTGAGAAACCTATTTTCTGTAAACATTGTTCAAAGGTATGCTCAATTTTACATTTTTTTTTCATGACTTGAGATGTTTCTATCTCTTTCTACTTTTGATTATGGATTAATTGAGTGAATCTGCTTTTGAGAATTTTGATTTATGATTTTGTGGGTTTTAGTTTTATTTTTGTTGCTCAAATGTTCATTCTAGTTTGATCTATAGAGTTTGGTTGTTCACTGCTTTTTGAGAAATTTGATTGATGCAAAAAAAAAAGAGAGAATTTTTATGGATTTAGGTTTTTTTTTTGTTGTTAAAGGGTTAATTCTAGTTTGATCTAAAATGTTTTTTTTTCACGGGTTGATTCTGGACATATACCTAGTTTTAAAGAGATTTTTATGATTTACAGGCAATGATAATTCTGTATATGAGAGATTTTTACTTTTAAAATATTTTATTTTTTGAAGCTCTCTTCTTGGTTCAAATTCTTAGTTGAAGGAAATTCGTACTTCTCTAATTTTCATTAATTTGTCGGTCACGTTTTTCATTTCTAGAACTGGATGCACAAAATGAACTATTTTTTCTTAATATATAGGCTACTTGTTTTTTGGGTTGTCTGTGTGATTTTGTGCTTGAATATGAACCTGATGAAAACCTTTTACTTTGTTGAGTTTTTGGAGTTTCCAGATTTCCGCAAGAGGTTGGATAGATGTCACATTCTTGCAAGACAACAATGTGGTACACATAAGTTCATGTTATTTGTTACTATTAGTTTCTGCACGTGCTTCGCACGTGTGTATCGTTTTTTTATTTTATAAATACGTAAGAATGACTAAAATTTCATGAAAATATATATGTAAATTGTGATGAATAATTAAATGTAACAATTGCAAACTAAAAAAAAAAAGGACTTACAACAATAAAACATTCGAAGTCAAATAGAGGAAAAAAAGACAAAAAGAAACAGATTTAAGAAAAAAAATGCAATGCATACATTATTCTTATAAGACTAATGTTTATATAGATGAAAAAATAAGTATATAATTAGTACAAAACTATCTGAGATTGTCTATCTGCGTATATATACAAAGACATGAATGATGATTCGATGTTTTGGAAAAACCTATTTTCTGCAAACATTGTTCAAAGATATGCTCAATTTTACATTTTTTTTCATGATTTGTGATGTTTCTATCTCTGCCTTGTTTTGATGTCGGATTAATTGACCGAATCTGCTTTTGTCAATTCTGATTTATACAAAAAAAAAAGATTTTATGGGTTCCGTTTTTATTTTTTATTGTTCAAAGGTTAATTTTAGTTTGATTTAAAGAGTTTTGATGTTCACTGCTTTTTGAGACATTTGATTGATACAAAAAAAAAGTTTTTCTTTTCCATTTTGCATGACTTCTAATTTAAAGTTTCACAATTTGATAAATATTTCCAGCTAATTAGCATATCATTTATCAATATTACATTTGGATATACTTTCTTGATGAACTTTTCTTTTAATTTATGTTTTTAATTTCCATGTGTCTTCAAAAAGTATTGGAAGCATTGTATAACATTTTCACACTATTTTACATTCTTAGTTATAATATTAAGAATTTCATGGTTATTACATTAATTATTTCTATTTTTCATCTTTCTTTACATTGACTTTTGACAAAAAAAATCATATTATTATAGCGCCCCTATATATGTGATTACACAATGTTGTTTTTTTCTTTTGACGAATCATGCTTAATTGATAAATTAAAAGTCATTTACATGTATATGAACTATATCTTTGTTGGGTGTAAGATGAACATGTTATTATATATGATTTCTAGATACAATATATCCTTTAATTTTAATTTTAATTTTTTTTTCGGTAAAAAAACTTTATCAGCTAATGTAGTTGTTGTCTTCACATGTTCATATGACATTAAAACAATTTAATGTGGAATACACATGCAAAACACAGCTTGTTAGATGACAAGAAAAATACAATACAAATATCATCTATAAGGTAATATTAGTGAGATACGATAAGTTACATGATTGAACCTCATCAAATTGAAACAAATACATACATTATTGCATGTAACTAATAAAAATTTTCATTAACTATCTTCGTATGTTTACTTGAATAAGAGATATATATGACTATCCACATTCAACTCACAGAAAAATCTGCAATGTTATTTTATGCTAAGCTTTTTATTCAAAATAATCACTATAATAAGCAATATATACTATTTACTATAACATATATTTATTGAATTGGTAATCACGTGCAACACAAGCGTCAAAAAACTAGTACTTTAGAAAAATCAATTAGAAAAAAAATAGGCAATATCTATTATTCAAAAAACTAGGGCAGATATAATACTAGTTAAATTAAATAAATATGTAACGATGTCGTAGATTTATTCAAAATTTCATCGTTAAAACTTTAAATACCCATTACTTGTCTTCTACCTTACATTTGATTTCTTTCTTCACAATAAATACAGATTGTGATAATCAAAGATTGTCTATTTTCATATATATACAAAGACATGAATGATGATTCTGTTTTTCGGAGATACCTATTTTCTGCAAACATTGTTCAAAGGTATTCTCAATTTTACAAATTTTCCCATGATTTGTGATGTTTCTATCTCTGCCAAGTATTGAATCTGCTTTTGTGAATTTTCATTTATGCAAAAAATCATTTTATGGGTTTCGTTTTTATTTTTTTGTTTTTCAAAGGTTAATTTTAGTTTGATCTAAAGAGCTTTGTTGTTCAGTGCTATTTGAGAAATTTGGTTGATTCAAAAAAAAAGTTTTTCTTTTCCATTTTGCATGACTTTGAATCTAAAGTTTTACGAATTGATAAACATTTCCAGCTAATTAGCATATCATTTCTCAATTTTAGGTTTGGATAAACTTTCTTGATGAACTTTTCTTTAAATTTATGTTTTTAATTTGCATGTGTCTTCATAAAAAATTGGAAGCATTGTATAACATTTTTTTACATTATTTTACATTCTTAGTTATAATATTATGAATTTCATGGTTATTACATTAATTATTTCTATTTTTCATCTTTCTTTTCATTGACTTTTGACCAAAAAAAATCATATTATTACAGCGCCCCTATATATGTGATTACACAATGTTTTTTTTCCTTTAACGAATCATGTTTAAATGATAAATTAAAAGTCATTTACAAGTATATGAACTATATCTTTGTTGGGGGTAAGATGAACATGTGATTATATATATGATCTCGTAGATACAATATATTCTTTAATTTTAATTTTAATTTTTTCGGTTAAAAAATTTATCAGTTAATGTAGCTGTTGTCTTCACATGTTCATATGACATCCAAAAAGTTTAACGTGTAATACACGTGCAAAACACATCTGGTTATATGACAAGAAAAATAAATAACAAATATCATCTATAAGGTATATTAGTGAGATACGATAAGTTACATGATTGAACCTAATAAAATTGAAACATATACATACATTATTACATTTAACTAATAAAATTTTTCATTAACCATCTTCATATGTTCACGTGAATAAGATATATATATGACTATCCACATTCTACATTGAATATTCACAAAAGAATATGCAATATCATTTTATGCTAAGGTTATTATTCAAAATCTTCACTAAAATAAGCAATGTATACTATATGTGTCTTCAAAAAGAATTGGAAGCATTCTATAACATCTTTCACACTATTTTACAGACTTAGTTATAATATTATGAATTTCAGGATTATTACATTAATTATTTCTATTTTTCATCTTTCTTTACATTGACTTTTGACCAAAAAAACCATATTATTATAGCGCCCCTATATATGTAATTACACAATGTTATTTTTTTCCTTTGACGAATCATGCTTAATTAATAAACTAAAAGTCATTTACAAGTATATGAATTATATTTTTGTTGGGTGTAAGATGAACATGTGATTATATATGATTTCATAGATAGAATATATTCTTTAATTTTAATTTTAATTTTTTTCGGAAAAAATAGTTTATTAGTTGATGTAGCTGTTGTCTTCACATCTTCATATGACATCAAAAACAGTTTAACGTGGAATACACGTGCAAAATACATCTGGTTAGATGACAAGAAAAGCACATAACAAATATCATCTATAAGGTAATATTAGTGAGATACGATAAGTCACATGATTGAACCTCATCAAATTGAAACAAATACATACATTTTTGCATTTAACTAATAAAATTTTTCATTAACCATCTTTGTATGTTCACGTGAATAAGAGATATATATATGACTATCCACATTCCACATTGAATATTCACAAAAGAATATGCAATATTATTTTATGCTAAGCTTATTATTCAAAATCTTCACTAAAATAAGCAATATATACTATTTACTATAACATATATTTATTGAATTGGTAATCACGTGCAATACACGTGTCAAAAAACTAGCACTTAAAAAAAATCAATTAGTAAAAAAAGAGGCAGTATCTATTATTTAAAAAACTAGGGCATATATAATTGTAGTTAAATTATATAAATATGTAACGACGTCGTAGATGTATTCAAAATGTCGTCGTTAAAACTTTAAAAACCTATCATTCATCTTTTACCTTAAATCTGATTCTTTCTTTACAATAAATACAAATTGTGATAATATGAGATTGTCTATTTGCGTTTGTATACAAAGACATGAATGATGATTCGGTTTTTCTGAGAAACCTATTTTCTGTAATCATTGTTCAAAGGTATGCACAATTTTACATTTTTTTTCATGACTTGAGATGTTTCTATCTCTGTCTAGTTTTGATTATGGATTAATTGAGTGAATCTGCTTTTGAGAATTTGGATTTATGATTTTGTGGGTTTTAGTTTTATTTTTGTTGCTCAAAGGTTTATTATAGTTTGATCTAAAGAGTTTTGTTGTTCACTGCTTTTTGAGAAATTTGATTGATGCAAAAGAAAAAGAAGAGAATTTTTGTTAGGTTCTTTTGTTGTTGTTAAAGGGTTAATTCTAGTTTGATCTAAAATGTTTTTTTGTTCACGGGTTGATTCTGGACATATACCTAGTTTTAAAGAGATTTTTATGATTTACAGGTAATGATAATTCTGTATATGAGAGATTTTTACTTTTAAAATATTTTATTTTTTGAAGCTCTCTTGTTGGTTCAAATTCTTAGTTGAAGGAAATTCGTACTTCTCTAATTTTCATTAATTTGTCGATCACGTTTTTCATTTCTAGAAATGGATGCACAAAATTAACTATTTTTTGTTAATATATAGGCTACTTGTTTTTTTGGTTGTCTATGTGATTTTGTGCTTGAATATGAACCTGATGAAAACCTTTTACTTTGTTGAGTTTTTGGAGTTTCCAGATTCCTGCAAGAGGTATGATAGATGTCACATTCTTGCAAGACAACAATGTGGTACACATAAGTTCATGTTATTTGTTACTATTAGTTTCTGCACGTGCTTCGCACGTGTGTTTCATTTTTTTTCTTATAGATACGTAAGAATGACAAAAAATTAATGAAAATATATATGTAAATTGTTATGAATAATTAAATGTAAAAATTGCAAACTAAGAAAAAGGACTTACAACAATGAAACATTCGAAGTCAAATAGAGGAAAAAAAGACAAAAAGAAACAGATTTAAGAAAAAAAAATACAATACATACATTATTCTTATAAGACTAATGTTTATATAGATGAAAAAATAAGTACAAAATTATTACAAAACTCTCTGAGATTGTCTATTTGCGTATATATACAAAGACATGAATGATGATTCGATTTTTGGGAAAAACCTATTTTCTGCAAATATTGTTCAAAGATATGCTCAATTTTACTTTTTTTTTTCATGATTTGTGATGTTTCTATCTCTGCCATGTTTTGATGTCGGATTAATTGACCGAATCTGCTTTTGTGAATTTTGATTTATACAAAAAAAAAGATTTTATGGGTTCCGTTTTTATTTTTTTGTTGTTCAAAGGTTAATTTTAGTTTGATCTAAAGAGTTTTGTTGTTCAAAGGTTAATTTTAGTTTGATCTAAAGAGTTTTGTTGTTCACTGCTTTTTAAGAAATTTGATTGATGCAAAAAAAAAGTTTCTCTTTTCCATTTTGCATGACTTCGAATTTAAAGTTTCATAATTTGATAAATATTTCCAGCTAATTCGCATATCATTTATCAATATTACATTTGTATGTACTTTATTGATGAACTTTTCTTTTAATTTATGTTTTTAATTTCCATGTGTCTTCAAAAAGTATTGGAAGCATTGTATAACATTTTTCACACTATTTTACCTTCTTAGTTATAATATTATGAATTTCATGGTTATGACATTACTTATTTCTATTTTTCATCTTTCTTTACATTGACTTTTGATAGAAAAAAAACATATTATTATAGCCCCCCTATATATGTGATTACACAATGTTGTTTTCTTTTGACGAATCATGCCTAATTAATAAATTAAAAGTCATTTACAAGTATATGAACTATATCTTTGTTGAGTGTAAGATGAACATGTTATTATATATGATTTCATAGATACAATATATCCTTTAATTTTAATTTTAATTTTTTCGGTAAAAAAACTTTATCAACTAATGTACTGTTGTCTTCACATATTCATATGACATTAAAACAATTTAACGTGGAATACACATGCAAAACACAGCTTGTTAGATGACAAGAAAAATACAATACAAATATCATCTATAAGGTAATATTAGTGAGATACGATAAGTTACATGATTGAACCTCATCAAATTGAAACAAATACATACATTTTTGCATTTAACTAATAAAGTTTTTTATTAACCATCTTTGTATGTTCACGTGAATAAGAGATATATATATGACTATCCACATTCCACATTGAATATTCACAAAAGAATATGCAATATTATTTTATGCTAAGCTTATTATTCAAAAGCTTCACTAAAATAAGCAATATATACTATTTACTATAACATATATTTATTGAATTGGTAATCACGTGCAACACATGTTTCAAAAAACTAGCACTTAAGAAAAATCAATTAATAAAAAAAGAGGCAGTATCTATTATTTAAAAAAACTAGGGCATATATAATAGTAGTTAAATTAAATAAATATGTAACGACGTCGTAGATGTATTCAAAATGTCGTCGTTAAAACTATAAAAACCTATCATTTATCTCCTACCTTAAATCTTATTTCTTTCTTCACAATAAATACAGATTTTGATAATCTGAGATTGTCTATTGCGTTTGTATACAAAGACATGAATGATGATTCGGTTTTTTGGAGAAACCTATTTTCTGTAAACATTGTTCAAAGGTATGCTCAATTTTACATTTTTTTCTTCATGACTTGAGATGTTTCTATCTCTGTCTAGTTTTGATTATGGATTAATTGAGTGAATCTGCTTTTGAGAATTTTGATTTATGATTTTGTGGGTTTTAGTTTTATTTTTGTTGCTCAAAGGTTCATTCTAGTTTGATCTAAAGAGTTTTGTTGTTCACTGCTTTTTGAGAAATTTGATTGATGCAAGAAAAAAGAAAGAGAATTTTTATGGATTTAGTTTTTTTTTTTGTTGTTAAAGGGTTAATTCTAGTTTGATCTAAAATGTTTTTTTGTTCACGGGTGG
Organism: Solanum pennellii; assembly: GCF_001406875.1. Taxonomy (NCBI): domain Eukaryota; kingdom Viridiplantae; phylum Streptophyta; class Magnoliopsida; order Solanales; family Solanaceae; genus Solanum; species Solanum pennellii. The sequence continues at coordinate 3,759,769 of NC_028643.1, forward strand.
ACATATACCTAGTTTTAAAGAGATTTTTATGATTTACAGGCAATGATAATTCTGTATATGAGAGATTTTTACTTTTAAAATTTTTTATTTTTTGAAGCTCTCTTGTTGGTTCAAATTCTTAGTTGAAGGAAATTCGTACTTCTCTAATTTTCATTAATTTGTCGGTCACGTTTTTCATTCCTAGAACTGGATGCACAAAATGAACTATTTTTTGTTAATATATAGGCTACTTGTTTTTTGGGTTGTCTGTGTGATTTTGTGCTTGAATATGAACCTGATGAAAACCTTTTACTTTGTTGAGTTTTTGGAGTTTCCAAATTTCCGCAAGAGGTATGATAGATGTCACATTCTTGCAAGACAACAATGTGGTACACATAAGTTCATGTTATTTGTTACTATTAGTTTCTGCACGTGTGTTTCATTTGAATTTTTATAGATACGTAAGAATGACTAAAATTTCATGAAAATATATATGTAAATTGTGATTAATAATAAAATGTAACAATTACAAACTAAGAAAAAGGACTTACAACAATAAAACATTCGAAGTCTAATAGAGGAAAAAAGGACAAAAAGAAAGATTTAAGAAAAAACAATACAATGCATACATTATTCTTATAAGACTAATGTTTATATAGATGAAAAAATAAGTACAAAATCAGTGCAGAACTCTCTGAGTTCTTATCGACTCCTTCCATATTCTATCAAAATTCTAGAGTCTTCTTCATCTATATAGAATAAAAATAATAGCCTAATAATCTTGGTAGGGTTTTCGTGAGATAAAAAAGTTGAATTTATATAGATTGAATAGAAGGAATATCAAAAGATATCTTAAAGTTTTAGTTTAAATATTTGGTGATCATGAATATGAAACGATGAGAGTTGTGAATATTAAGAGTATAAAAGTTGAATAAGTAATTAGAAAATAATAATAAATAAATGGAGAATATGAAAAATAAAATTAAAGTTAGCAAACTATGTAGAAAGAACAACTAAAATTCTTATCACGTAATTAAGCATGAATGAATTTAAATTTGTAAAGCTAGAGTTATTCTTTAATAATAATCATGGGGACATTATCATTGCGTGTCTCCATTTTGCAGATTTGCACCCTTTAAATTATTAAATTTCGTTATTTATCATAAAGAATAATACTTTATCCACATAAATTATATTATTCATGAGATGAGTTAAGAAAAAAGTTATGAAAATAGGAAAAATATAACAATTTAGGAAGAGACTTTTTCCCTTTTTTTAAAATATAATTATTATATACATATAGATTATAGATGATAAATACTAATAAATTAGAGATACCTCCCACGCCCTCTCTTCTAGATATATAGTGTGCAAAAGCTCGCGTATTTATTCATTTTCAACGCTCCATTCCACAATTGGTTCCAAGGTAATGTCAACGTTGTGTTTGGAAAGGCCTTATTCATATTTTTGTTTAAACTTCTCTTGCCACCATATTTACAACCGCAACTTTCCTTGCATATTTCTCAACTAACAAATTGATATTAAAGACAAATGGATGAAACGAAATAAGATATAAAAAGACACACAGTCAACAGAGAAAATTTTGATAAATTAAATAAGGAGATTTTTTTTACCTGGCAATGATAAAAACGACACTACATAACTCGATTTCATAATCCAAACACTAACAAAACATCTAAATGCATATTTTGTACACATACAGAGTGCACTATAGCAGCATCCCCATGCCTTTTCCTAGTCCACAAAATGATTAATTTTCTAGTAGGATAGTTGTTGGAATGTATGCACCCGCCAGTCAGTCAAGGACCAGGTTACTTGATTCAGTAAGAACAGTAACTAAAAATTGCGTTCACCTGTTTCGATGGGACCAGGTCCTCAGCATAGTTACAATAACAGACAGTAAAATAAGTGCTGAAAGTAAAGGTTGAACAAACAACTTTACATGGAAACATCCTTGCTCAAGGGAATAAAACCACAACCTGTTGCACAAGATTTACAACCGTCTTCACTAATCTTCTCAAGCAAAAGCGAAACCCAGTTACAACCAATGTGAGAAATATTTATTAATCTCACGATCAAGTAATCTAACTACTACTTGAAGAGCCTAAGCGGATACAACACCGTCCACTAAGCTATTACCCCTAGATAACTTAGAATTCGCTAAGCGGATACCACACTGCCCACTAAACTACCTAACTCTAGATGACTTAAAATTTTACTAAGCAACAAAACAATGATACCCACTAAATTAGTTAACCTTAAATGATTTAGACTTTTACAAATCCGAAACAAATATCTAAATCCTTTATAGATTAGCAACAAATTTACAATGTAAGTACATAGACACAAAGCTCTAAATACAACAAAGATTCTTCTTTACTCTATCAGGTCCTTCTGTTGAGTTGAGCAATGTTCTTCCTTGAAGATTGCCTTCTGTTCAAGCTTGTGAATTTTTAGAGAAAATCCAAGTTTAGTTTTCCAAGTCTTGAATTTGTGTTTGTTGGAAAGAGATAATATAATTCACCACAAATTCGTTGAAATCATCTCATTGGCTGAAGGCCTGGTGTTGGAAAAGTTATGCACCTACCGCATCAGAGGTGGCAACACAGCTATTCTGGCAGCTGTCTTCTCACCTTTTCACGTCGCAGTCTTGCGGGGATTAGGTCCCTTGCAAACTTCTTTGTGAGTTCTTGAAAAGGCTTGGTGGCTGACTTCCTTCTTTGCATGAATGAATATAATATGGTGTTTGTCATGCTAAACATATCAAACATAAAGAGTGACAAACACCCTCCTCCATTCTGATTGGTGTAGTACGCTGACGCCTCACCAACCTCTGACATGACAGCTTTACAACTGTAACCAATTATGTATCTGATGGAGGAAACTCTGCTTGGTACCAGGTCCCTGCATTTGTGAGATACTGAAACATACAATCTCGTCCGCTCTTCTTATTGGTGTAGGACATTGCACTTTTGTCACGACCCAAAAATGGACGTGATGGCACTTGTCTTATCCCACCAAGACAAGTAAGCCTAAAACTCAACTATTACAATAAAAATGCGGAAAATTTACTATCAACTTACATTATACCCCAAAACCTGGTTGTCACGTGTACAAGCCTCTAAAGTATTACAATCGGATCAAAAAAAAATATAAGTCTCATATGATATTGTTTCTAGAGTAGAACAAAATCATAAACAAGAGTAAGGAGGGATGCTGAGATGACCAACAACTACCTCACAAAATCTCCAGGAAGCCTCGGAAAAGAAGAGAATATATCATAAAAGTCCGGGCTAGTAACCTACAAAAAATTTGTAGAAGCAAGGGGTGAGTACCAAACCACACGGTACTCAGCAAGTAAACCTCTAAACACAAGCTAAGGGGATGAAATACGGGTACTCCTACCACCCCCAAACGAACCTCCACAACTACATTCTACAGTAAAATCAACCCAACCTAACAGCTCACAGTTTACATAGCACGTAGCTCAACAACAACACTTAGACAAATTACATATCCTCAACAACAACACTTCAACAAATTACATATCCTCAACAATAATACTTCAACAAATAACATATCCGCAATAACAAGCTCAATATTGATCAATCACAAGTTCCGCAGAAAGGCAATCAGAAGATCAACAAAACACGATATCAAGTTCACTAATGATAAGTATGTGCAATGCAATGGAATGCAATGTCAAGTATAATGATGCATGTCTGACCTAGTGATACACACCCGCTGTCTCTCAGTCCGGGACCCATGGGGGACATATCTGTCCATGCATCTGTCGCGGCGCACGACACGACCCTCGATAATAGTAACCATCGCGGCGCGCGATACGTCCCTCGAAATATAGTATCCATCGCGGCGCGCGATACGTCCCTCGAAATGGTACATCCTCTTAAGTACCCATTCTTTCTCAATGCACATAACACTTGTCACAACAAATGCCTCAGAATAATGCAGATGACAAGTTCACAAATATAATGAGGAGATGACCATTTTCATAACATCGCACAGTTCACAACCACACAAACATGAAGTTACATCAACAATGATTCAACAAGCCTTCAACCCTTTCTCAACACAACACACATAAACAATTAATCACATTGCCTTTTGTTATCCCCATTCTTTTCATCATTAGAATTAATCAATGTGGACAAGTCAACCCATCACCAATCCCGTTACTCCCAACATATACCACAAGGACATACACGCATTTCATACACTTAACAAGAGTTTAGAAATCCACTTGCCTCAAATAGTCGAACAATGACTCCAAAACTTGAGCCTTCCTCCTTTTGTTGACTTCCAAACCAATAAAATCTATTCAAATAAATAACCACGATATGATTTCGAAACTAACAACATTAATATTGCTATATCTCTAGCTTAGACCCAAAACTCATCCAAATTTATAATAAAATTTCTAAATCTTTATTCCAACCAATTGATCAAATCTCATATTTTCTGAATTTCAAGTTTAGGGTTAAATCTTAATTCTCCGAATAACATAATTATAATGATTTTTATATATCATAATGCACCCACTATTTAACACATATCTCAATATATCAAAACTTGAATCCTAATATGATAATCAAATGAAAATAATTAAAGCCGAAACTAACTGCCCAACACATCAATGGCGGACTACAAAACTATCTGCTGAAACCACTTATTTTCAATGTTCCAATTCATATTTATCGTTCCACTATTAATAATCCTAATCTTGGAGTAATCATTGTCCAATGATTAGGACTAATCATTGTCCAATGATTGAACCATAATACTTATACATATTTATAACCCCAAGTTCACATATTAGTATAAATTATACACGTTTTAACCTAAAAATCTATTCCTAGTTACACAAAAATTTAATAGAAAGGATAAGAATAATTACCTTGATATCTCGAGATAAAAATATCGTTGTTTCTCCTCCTTTTTCCTTTTCTTTTCTCCCTTTTTTTTCTTTTCTTTATCTGCGTATTTTTTTTTTGTTTCTGTTCATTCTTTTTCTTCAACGTAGCCGCTTGAGGCTTTTACCCTTTTAGGGCACTTTGCCCTTTTATTATTGTTATTATTATTATTTTATTTATTTACTTAATTTTCTTTTCTATTTATTTTTTTTATTTTTTTTTCCAATTATTATTAGCAACAAAATAATCCTTTATTAAATCAGAGAATCATATCAGTCACTCTTATAAGTCATAAATTATTTATCAAAACTATTAAAAAGATTAATATAAAAATAATAGTTGGAATTTCTAAAACGACTAAGAGGGTCGTTACATTATCCACCACTAAAAATCATGTTCGTCCTCGAACATAAAATAGGAGAAGGAAGAATTATTGACGTTATCAAAAATCATGCATGATCTTCCAGAGTCGTTGTTCATCTCTCCATGAAAGCTTATCTTTAACACCATTCTATCAAGACCAACTACCAAGAATTGAACTACAGAGAATTTGACAGATCTACATATCAGTAGTGATTGTCAAGCTACATACTAACCCATGAACCGAATCTAAACTGAAACCCCTTGGACCATAACACAATAATCATGACAAATCTGTTCTCACATAGCAAAGATAACGTTCTATTGATACTAGCTACAACCAAAAGTGAACCTGAACCAATCATCACATACTCTTAGTGCACAAACCATCACACATCTTATAACGATTCCCTTTTCAGAACACAATCTTTTTACAAGTTTAAGTTATAAAAATCTGATCTTTAGACTTCGAGTATCCATCAAGGGAGAATCAAAACATACATAATCCAAATAAGAACAAGATAAAGTAAGCACCCTACAAATGGTACACGCTAGGATGCAGAACCTTTTACAACACTGTCGGATAACCATAACTATTCATGAAAGCTCTTTTGTAAGTTCCCATAAGCAAGGTTGTGCATATAAAAATAGTGATATATTTCTAATTTTTCAAACAACATCAAATATTTCATAACTGAAGTGAACAAGTCTAACCAAGGATCCTACCCTATCAAGAAGACATAAGAGGATCGGTACATCCGATCCACCACTAGGAATTCACCCATAGATGTAAAAAAAACGTGGGCATATGCAATGAATCATACTCCAAATCATGTCCGAAACGAAGTAGGTGGTCAACTTAAGAATATACGGAATCAAGGTCGAATAACACTAGATACTTTCTCCATAATTCGCATATCAATATTTTCATTCATCTGACTACATCCCTCAATTTATTTTTATTTTTTTTTTATTTAATTTTTTTTTCCACCCAAAATCAACCAGTCTGATCTCCATTACAATTTTACACATATTGGATTTGCCAAACCCTGCATACTTCTCACAGTACTCCATCAAAGCCAACACTATTAATATTAACAAATATCATAACCACACCAACCATTTACCTTACTTTCACACAGTCATTAGTATCACATTCTCCTTAGCAAGCACATTGTAGTCTCCAAGACTTTGAACCATGGTTTCTTATCTTTCCATTTAAGCGTCCCATAATAGATATAAGTCGCACTTAATGTCAACTTCACCTAAACTTTCACATACCATTTTCAACCACCATCATTTACCTCATGCAATAACTCCAAGAAACCCTTGATCACTCCAATATTTATGTATACTATAATCTCATAACCTCTACTCATCATCATATGCCTATGTAACACATTATAACAATCTATTTTGTCTCATCAACAAAGTACTTTTAATCCCCCCCGATCCTCATTAACCATGTAAAATTGTAGGTCCACACTATTTAACATCCATTTGTTACCTATCACATTCTGAACAATCTACCTCGACATAACCATATATAATCTTCCACACGTCATTTATTGTAACCTAACCAAAACTTAATATTTAGAAAAGTTAATAATAAACCCATAGTCACATCTCATAGTCATATCTAAACTCAAAGGCGAAATCACTACAACCATCACCTCCGAATACAGTGTTTGTACGAGAGGTCTTATTGTTCCTTTGCCTTTCTTAAAATCCTTCCATGACGAAAATTTCAAATAACTTTAACTCTTCAATACACCATAATTTTTTTTCCTTTTTGCTAACTCATTTACTAGTCTTATATTTTTGACCAGCAATATGGGAAACCTTAGGTATAACAATCAAAAGTAACCAAATGTACTACTCAAATTTTAAGTCCTTTTATATGCTTCATACTCAATGTGATAAACCATTTCTTACCTTACCAATTCATTCCTTGACAAGATACACTATCAAAAATCTAAACTCACCACGTAAACTTGAAGTTTTGATCCCAACCATGTAATACAATTCCATTGTCTATCAATATTAGCTCACATCTGAAATTTTTATAAATTTATGTATCATAGCTTACCATATATCGCCTCTCTAGCGACCTTATAATATCCTTTGCTTAAAAATTCAATGGTACCCGTTACCAAATTCGAAACTATAAAAGAACTTATCACCACACTCGAGTCGAACTGTGTAGGATTCTTTCTCAATTCTTACCCAATATCTATATTATTATTTTTTTTTATCAATCTAATGAACGTATGACACTATTACCATAATCAAAATGAAACAGATGAAATCGCGTATCCTTGAACTAAATTCTCAACTCTCTAAAGATATATCTTTGTCCTTTATAATTATAGTAAATATCCTTTTTCTCGATTGTCTCTTTCCAATGACTAAAATACTTCCCACTAATTCTTTTCCATTTATGACTCTAGCTTCTTTCAATTCTATTCAAGCGAAATTTTCAACACATCATACAACTTTTCATACAACTACATTGTTCATCAAATAGTGAAAAACCACAACCTTAGATGCTCGCAAGTCGTTATTACCATAAAAACTCGTTTAACCCTCAATTCTTATTTTATGATTTAGTCTCAATCGCAATCCATCACAAACTCCTATTACCATCATGCTTAGTTAGCTCTTGTTATCACCACGAAGTCAACTATTTCATCAATATGAATCCTTAAACCCAGTTATACCAATCCAATCCAAAGAACTAACCCACTTTTATCCGCACTTCCTTACTAAAACTCTTAATTGTCTTCACATAAGTATACTCTTTAGGACTTCCTTTACCCATATGCTTGTCATTCAATATTGATCCAATTTCTTGGACATTACGATGAAATCACCACTCATTTAAAAATTCATAAAATACATTTCACAATCTGAACATATCAATATCATACCAAAGATCCACTACTAAAAGCTTCCTTATAAATAATGTTTAACACATCCACCCGTACCAACAAGCTAGTTGGGTTCTCAAATATGAGTTCAACCACCAATCTTATCATATGAGCATGTATACCATAGATAACTCCTTAAGTAGTTAATATTTGCACTTAACAATCAACATGTCCGTTTTCATGTACCACTAGTAACACATCGTGAAAATTCATTACATCCACCACTAGAACATATCATATCTATTGAGAAGATCATTTCCAAATAGGTCACACACTTTATCCATCAAATAGCTGTAAAATATTACCAGATTAGTTTTGTATCTAACTCAACCTATATGTATTCTTTCGTAAGCAAGGTCAATATCAAAAGTAACACACTCCATAATTCTAACCAAGTACCCATCAGTACCATTGTAATAGTCGTATCATGACCTTCTTTGGTATACACTCAATCTGTGAAACCACAGAAGGGATTCTGACCTGAATTGGTGCAACATCATTTGCTAAGCAACCCATTAATGGTATGACAACTATATCAATTGTATTACACTATTTATTATCTAGTCAATTCTTCAAACATTTAACTTCTAATTGTCGAACCACTCCATATTTTGCTTATACCAGATAAGTACTATATTTATTATTATTATTTTACAATGATAACTAACCTTACTCAACTCTTTCAAATATGATCACGCATTCGTTTCATAAGTATATCATTTCCACTTTAATACCAGATCTAACATCAAACCAATACACGACATGCCAATGATTCACAAAAGGAACTACGCACGAGTCATCACATAAATGAGAGCGAATGGAGTGAAGCGATAAGAATCAAAATGGGACCAAGTACGCACAATAGTGATTCAAAAAGTGAAGATATTTCCTAAAAGTCACTATAGCCTCTCAAAGATAAGTATAGACGTCTCCATAAAGATCCTCAAGACTCTACTTAGACTCGACTTGTACACACGTGAGACCTATGAACCTGGGGCTCTGATACCATTTTGTCACGACCCAAAAATGGACGTGATGACACTCGTCTTATCCCACCAAGACAAGTCAGCCTAAAACTCAACCATTACAATAAAATGCGGAAATAAAATATAAGTAACTTAATAAAACCCCCAAAACCTGGTAGTCACGTGTACAAGCCTCTAAAGTATTACAATTGATTCAAAAGAAAAACTCAAGTCTCAAATGAACTTGTTTCTAGAATAGAACAAGATCATAATTAAGGAGAAGAAAGTCTGCTGCGATGGAAACAGCTACCTGACAAATCTCCAAGAAACCTCGGACAAGGAGAAGGGAAATATCACAAAGTCCGGGCTAGTAACCTACAAAAAAATTTGTAGTAGCAAGGGTTGAGTACCAAACCACACGGTACCCAGCAAGTAAAACGTCTAAACACAAGCTAAGGGGATAAAATACGGGTACTCCTACCACCCCCAACCAAACCTCCACAACTACAACCTGCATTAAAATCAACCCAACCTAACAACTCACAGTTTACATAGCACGTAGCTCAACAACAACACTTAGACAAATTACATATCCTCAACAACAACACTTCAACAAATTACATATCCTCAACAACAATACTTCAACAAATTACATATCCGCAATAACAAGCTCAATATTGATCAATCACAAGTTCCGCAGAAAGGCAATCAGAAGATCAGCAAAATACGATATCAAGTTCACTAATGATAAGTATGTGCAATGCAATGGAATGCAATGTCAAGTATAATGATGCATGTCTGACCTAGTGATACACACCCGCTGTCTCTCAGTCCGGGACCCATGGGGGACATATCTGTCCATGCATCTGTCGCGGCGCACGACACGACCCTCGATAATAGTAACCATCGCGGCGCGCGATACGTCCCTCGAAATATAGTATCCATCGCGGCGCGCGATACGTCCCTCGAAATGGTACATCCTCTTAAGTACTCATTCTTTCTCAATGCACATAACACTTGTCACAACCAATGCCTCAGAATAATGCAGATGCCAAATTCACACAAATGATGAGGAGATGATCATTTTCATAACATCGCACAGTTCACAACCACACAAACATGAAGTCACATCGACAATGATTCAACAAGCCTTCAATCCTTTCTCAACAAAATCACACATAAACAATTAATCACATTGCCTTTTGTTACCCCTTTTTTTTTCATCATTATAATTAATCAATGTGGACAAGTCAACCCATCACCAATCCCATTACTCTCAAACATATACCACAAGGAAATACACGCATTTCATACACTTAACAAGAGTTTAGAAATCCACTTGCCTCATTTAAGCGAACAATCTTTTCGATACTTGAGCCTACCCCTTTCCTTGGACTTCCAAATAATTACAATCTATTCAAACAAATAATCATAATAAGATTTCAATTTCTCCAATATCATAAATCTAATAATATTCACATAATGTAATACACCTAATATTTAATTATCTATTTTAATATAACAAAACTTGATCCAGCGATAGCATACAATAAACTTTCAATCACGTAAGGATAAACAAACTCAAAATTTATATATCAAGAACCGTAACCATAATACTTATGTGCTGATATCTTTTGAAATAGTGAACTTACACCCACATACCACAATTACTCCAATAATTAATCCTCCATTAGCACACTTATTTTTTTTTCCCCACCAAAACATCAATCTGTAACACAATTTAATTTTTTCCGAAAACCAATATGATAATGGAATTTATTGGTGTTAGTTTCCTCATAAATCTAACCAATATTTTATCTTATAATATTTGGAAGTGATGATTACAATGTTTTAAAAGAAAGGAAAATTTCAAATCTTTATTTTTTCTCGAACAAAATTGTTACCTGAAGCAAATTTGGGTCTTCGCATCATGGCATCGACCGTGACCTCCGCCTCCATCGTCCGACACCACCCGGGTAATTTTCTCCTCTTCTTCTTCTTATTGTTTTTTTTTTATTTTATTTTTTAAAAGTGATAACCCTACTAGTTATTTTAATACATAAGGGTAAAATAGTACGGTTCCAAATAAATTATCACTTTAACCCATTAACTATCAATTAAGTCAATTATCTATAATTACCCATCAATTAATTAAATTTAGTTAAATAAATATTTAAAATTTCCACAAATGACTTTCCGAGTCATTACAACTTTTCACCTACCACCTGACATGACAACTTTTATGGTTGTACCCCATTTGTATCTGGATGAAGCACTCTGACAGGGACCAGGTCCCCGCATTTGTGAGGATCATAAAAACACCTGTAATATAATATTTTTCCCATTTTTGATGATAGCACACAAATATACCTCACACTGAGTTTATCATTCATCTTACTGTCAGCAGTTCCAATAATAAGGATCTGGTTCCTTATTAGATCGATAAGTTTGTTAAATCATCAAAACTTCATATAAAGTTCGAGCTAACATCACAACTTAGCTTCAAACTAACATTTTCCCCTTTTTTGATGATAACATACTTATTCACCAGTTCCCTCTATCAACAAGAATTCTTGGGGTAACTGGAGTTTCATCATATCGAAGTTTGTCAATTCATCAAAACATCAACATAACATTTTCCCCCGTTTTGATGATGACAAACTTGTTCAACTTCTTCCCCCTGTTGGCAGGACCAGGTCCTCTTCAGGTAGCTAGCATTTATTCCCCTGGTCGGCACCAATAAAGTTTAATGGACTAACTCAATTTTATAAGCATTTTCTTACTAAAATCTTCAATTTAGTTCATGCAAATATACTCAATAAGACTTTCTTTCCCCATAAGTTTGTCATCCTAGTATCAATCTACCTTTTGAAGCTTAAGATAAAATCGTCAGTCCTCATTCAGAACCCTTAAGATACATTTTCCAATCTAAATGCACTATACCATACAAAAGATCCACCACTAGAATACGTCATACCTACTGAGAAGATCATATCCAAATAGGTCACACATCTCTACTATTAAATAAATTCAAAATATTATTAAATTCATTCTTAGATTAGGTCGATGACAAAAATAACACACATCATAATTTTAACCAAGAAAACATCGAAATTATTGTAGTAGTTGTATTATGACTTACACACACACACACACACACACACACACACACACACACACACACACACACACACACACACACACACACACACACACACACACACACACACACACACTTAATCTATAAAATCGTAGTAGAGATTCTGCCCTCAATTGACTCAACAAAATTTGATTATTCACTAAGTAATCCATATATCTTATGAGAACTTTACTAACTATATTTTTCAAAGTAATGATATTCATTACCTAGCCGTTCCTTAAGAACTTTTTGAATGTTGTCACCTTGGCAAAGTCATCTTGGTTCACCCCATCTACCTCATATCTATTAAGATTCGGAGAATATACTTCTCTATGAATAAGTTAGAAAATGCTACCCATAAAGAATAGGGGTTTCAACTTTAAGAGCTTAATAAAAAGACCATACTATTCACTAGTAATTACATGTTTATAGTGAATCGTGGAAACATATCTATTTTTAAGGACGTATACTCTCTGGTGTTGGTGTTTCCAATTCTACTACTCTAATACTAATCATATTCGAAATAGGGTGAAGAAGGTCAGATACCAATTTGGATCACCTAGATACCAATTGGATTCAAGTAGTAGCACGAAAGAACGAAAAAATGAAGTTTTCTTAAAGTCTTATAGACTCTCGAAGAAAAGTAAAAGCGTCCCCATACTGTTCCGCAAGACTCTACTAGACTTGCCCTTGTGTGATGAGATCATCGAACCTAACGCTCTAAAATATCAAGTTTGTCACGACCCAAAACGATTCGTGAGTGGCACCCACACTTAACCCCCTAGGTGGGGAAACCAACGAATTTAACCCCAACTTACAACAACAAGCATCATGCGGAAGCTCAAAAACTTATAAAATATCTTTTCTCGAAACCTGAAAGTCATCACAACAAGAAAATCTAATCTCCACTTACTAAGTCTAAAATCAAATACACCAAATAAATGAAATAAAGTAATTCGTCTTCAGAAACTAAGGACATCAGGTAATGACTGAGAGAATCCAACCCAAGCTCGAATGAATAGCTCACCCTTGAACCTGATATGCCGAGACTTGATAGAGCTGAGGGCGATTCGAATTCGTCGGTACACTTGCTGCACTCCATATAAGGAAAACAAAGAAAAATACAAGTAGGGCTCAGTACGAGGCAACATGTACTGAGTAAGTATCATCGGCCAACCCAAAATAGTAACTAATATACAAAGAATAATAGTATAAAATCAACTATAGTACTTAATAGGTGATAAGCAACAAACAACATGAACAAGTGACAACTGAAGCAAGTACGTAATCAATCACAATATCAAGCACACACGAGGACTCGTGCCTCCACACCACGTTCGTTGGGAAATAGGTTCTTTGAGGTTGAGTACATTAAATTAATTCAATATCCTTTTCCTTTAATGTTACTGTGTCGAAACGTGACACTCCGATCCAATTATGCCGTGTCGGAACGTGACACTCTGATCCAAGAATATCGTGTCGGAACGTGACACTCCGATCCAAGAATACCGTGTCCGAACGTGACACTCTGATCCAATTATACCATGTCGGAACGTGACACTCCGATCTAATTATACTGTTAATTCATCATTTATTATCACCACTTTCAATTCATTAATAATATTTCATCCAACCTTCTTTATTCAAGGCATCACTTCGATAAAGAGGGTTCAAGAATATAAATTCCACGGTCTCAGATTTTCAGACCAATCACAAAACACACAACCAAGCCACACAATCAAGTACATAGAAAATTTCACAATATCATTCAATGCGTATCAATCACTATTAAAAGTTTACTGTCAAATAGCATAAACCATAACCTACCTCCACCGAAGAACCAAAGTCAAACAAAGTACTTCTCCAATGCCTTACATTTCTTCAATGCATCCGAACACTTTCAATCTATCAAATATATATAATTTGTAAAATTAACAAGTTCATGGACACCATAATTCTATACTTTTGGCCTAGATCCGCAAAAATCATCAAGCACAAATCTATATTCAAGTTCCTAATCTTGAGGTCAATTGGTATATCAAGTCTTCTATTTCTATATTAAAGCTTAAGGTTAAGTCTTGGTTCCTCCAATAGATTAATAAAATGACATTCTTATAATATAGTACACGTAATATTTAATTACCTATACCAACATATTAATACTAGAGTCATAATCTGATAACCATAAGAAAATTCCATACCTAAAACCAAAGGCATAAACCATAACTTAAACACTGGAATAACGCCTAAAGCTTTGATCAAAATTCCAAATTCATTATAGAATTCTAATTAACTCTTAATTGATCACCAAAAATTCATTAATTAGTCATTAACTTTCTTAAAATTGGCAATCACGAGTAGAGAGAGGAGTTCTCAATTTGCCTTTTTCCAATCAACACTATAATAATCTAATTCTAACCTTAACATTAAAATAATATAAATTCCCTACCCCAACCATTAACTATCCACTATTTTCCTAAATTTGACCCTCATTGTGACTCACCAGGTAAGTGATAATCCTATCAATAACAATGTTATAGTGCAGCAACCGACCTTGATAATTAAGTTTACAATTTCATCTCTACCCACAATTTAGTATCAATAATACTATCACTATATCCATGCAATTCATCAACATAGGTGTTAGGATCGATTCACGCACACACACTTGATAAATGAAGAACACAAGAACTTTCAAGAGAAAGAGATGAGAGATCTAGAGAGAGAAAGAGAAAATCCAATATTTCGTGGTAACACCCCGTGAGTAAACTTCCACGGCGGTGGGGTATATTTATATTAATAAATCAGAGTATTTTTGGTTACAGTGGAGAATAAATCTCAGATACACACTTATACTATACTAAGGTCCTATTACCCCCCTGAACTTAATTTATTAATAATTTTCTACCCCTTTTCGGCCTACATGACACTATCTTGTGGGCCCAACGCTGATTGACTTTTTCTCCAAGCTAGTGCCTCGTAGGCCGAAAAGGGGTAGAAAATTACTTATAAAATAAGTTTAGAGGGGTTATAGGACCTTAGTATAGTATAAGTGTGTCTCTAGGATTTTGGGCATAGGTTGAGGGGTGCTTGTGCATTTTCCCTAATTATTGTTGAAAGTGAAAAATAAGCTCATAACTTTAAATTTGGGTTACTATTTTTGGCTTCATTTAATGTACAAAATATAAAAAATATTCTAATAACTAAATAATAAACGAGATATAAATGGGAAACAGTTAAGATATTCAAATGTGCATTTATGATGTAATAAAAAAATATAATGGTAGATAGAAAGTCACTCAAATGGATGAAATAGCTTGAGTAAATTGTTAGCTGAAGTCCAAGCATTTCAAAACTGAACAATTATCTTAATGACACTTATTTTACATTATTATTGTCAACTTCAATGTAATAATAATGATTTTAATATAACTCATACTATCTATATCTACATCTATATTTATATCTATGTCTATGTCTGTATCTATATTACCTTTTACCTTACTACCTTAAAAGCATTAACTCATAACTTGAATGTTAAATTAATATAATATCCCTAACTTAGGTTGTGACTTTTTCGATGACTTGTGACTTTTTCGATAAGTTGTGATTTTTTTCTACGAGTTGTGACTTTTCCAAAGAGTTGTGAATTTTTCAATAAGTTGTGACTTTTCCAAAGAGTTGTGACTTTTCCAAAGTGTTCTAACTTCGAAAGGTCATGATTTTCAGATAAGACACAAAAAATATTTGTTCAAAACTACCCTTTATTTCTATAAATATAGGGGCTTCCTCTAATTTTCCAACCATTATTTTTTCTCTTCTTCTATATTCTTCTTTTTCTTGCATTTAAATTTTTTTGTGTAATTTATTGTCGTAATTGATTTCGAAGTTTAGTGGAATATGAGGTACCACTATTCTGATGAATTAAGTCGTTCTGTCCTAAGAGGTTATATTACATAGCCTCAAGTATTTGAAGAAAATAATTTAATTCTATAATAATTATTTTTTTGCTTAATATACACATGAGAATGTAATGTTCCAATTTATGAAGTTAGCATGATGTAGTCTAAATTCATTTGTTTTTGTTAACAAATTTAGATACATGCTTCTGAATAACTTTTCCTATAATTTAGAGAATTGTCTCAAAAAAATTTTGATGCTCAAGACAGAAGAATAACTTTATTTATCAATGTTACTCATGTGATTTAGACTTCCAGAAAGTTTGCTTTAAAATAATTATTACTATATAGACTTTTCCTTTTGTTTTACTTATTTACTATTAATATTTTAGTATTATAGACGAAGAAAATTCATACGGCTTGTAATATTGCCCGTTAAAGTTAGTATTAGTTTAATTTTTATTATATATTTATTAGCTAATTTTATGCGATAAATATTTTCACTAATGCAAATGTATATTTATATTTAGGTAGGTATTTGTATTTAAACTAAAGTCTTATATATGTGACAAATGTATTATCAACTTAACAAGATCTTCTAACTTGAAAACATATTATTTTAATATGTTTCGAGTTTTCTTTTGTTAATGTAGTTGTTCTCTTCACATGTTCATATGACATCTAAACAATTTAACAATACACATGCAAAGCACATCGGGTTAGATGACAAAAACACAAAACAAATATTGTATATAAGGTAATATTAGTGATATAAGACTAATCACCTGATTCAACCTCATCAATAAATATATACATAATTATATTTAACTAATAAATTTTTTCGTTGATCATTTTCATAGGTTTGTGTGAATAAGAGTTATATATATGGCGATCCACATTGAACATTCACAAAAGAATCTGCAATATATATATATATATATATATATATATATATAGGCTTAAGTCATCGACAACTCCTTAAAGTTGTTCGCATAATTCACTTAGACACCTCAACTAGGACTATTACCTATTAGACACTTTAATATTAAAGAATATGTATCTATTGAACATAAAACGAAAACTTTTTTTAAAAATATTTTGCATGTAATTCACGCGCATTATCTTAAAACAATGACAAATAAAATTATGACACTTGGCACATGGACCCAGTCTAACAATAAAATATAATTTTTGAATTTTAAAAAATGAAAAATAATTTCCAGCCTTTATTTATTAATCACAAAAATATTTAAAAAGAAAATCTCCCCCACCCCAACCTAACCCTTTGACCTTTCTTCTTCCTCTACCCTGTGAACCCTAGCAGCCACCATCAATTTCACCATTGATAACGGAGATAACAAAAATAAAAATCTCCGTTTCAAATTTATTCTCCTATCATCTGTTATTCTCCATTCCTCTTGGATATGAAATTGACGAAAACCTTTTACTTTGTTGAGTTTTTGGAGTTACCAAATTTCCGCCAGAGGTTGGATAGATGTCTCATTCAGGCAAAGACAGCAATGTGGTACGCGTAAGTTCATGTTATTTTTATTCTATCTCAAGCATGTTATATAAATTTAAAAAATGTAATGTTACATGGACTTACTGTGTTCTTGAGGAACTATTGTATTTTTAATCTACTTGCTCCAAGAGATAATAACATTATGAGGGAAAGAGAGAGACAAAAGAAGATCTATTCAAGGAGAACTTAGAAGTAGAAAGAAAGATGCAGTGGTCGTACTTTCTTTACATCATGTGAAGCTTGGAAGCACATGAAATTTAACACAAGAGGATGTAAACTTAGAAAGAATGACATGTTTTTGTTTCCCGCTTGTGCACCTTAGAAAATGACTAAAGCTACGTCTAACTTTAACTTCTTGTCAGCAACATATATGTTTGCCTGTGTCATTCTCGTGGAATGAGAGTTTATATTTGCTTTTTGTATTATTAGATTAACACTTTGAGGGATTAAAACCAAATGTGTTAGCATACTCATATTGCTTCCCACCTTTGCGGAAATAGAGACAATTGTGGAAGAGAGTCGTACCTCTAATATGTGTGTAAGGCGACATTATCAAAGGCAATTGTGCAGTAAAGTAATGAGGTTTATTGGAGCTTTAAGCTTAAACATATTACAATTTTAATAAGGAAGCAAACAAAAAAAAATTTAAAATCAAAGAATAATAACTATATGTACAAAGGAATTAATTGTTTTTCACATTTAAGTGAATGTTATCATCTAGTGTTGCCGATTAGGTGTTGGATATTTTTGGGTGTGGAGACGGCGGGAACTATCGATTTCTCACAATTTGAATTTTATTATATCAAAATAAGAACCCGCTTCGGTCTTACAATCTTGATCACACTTGTTGCTTGCTTCAACAACACTCTTTACTCGAGCACTCACTATTGCTTGCTCTCTTACTTTCTTTCTTGGTTTGTTAGTTTATTTCTTGGTTGGTTGCATACAATTCAAATGGACCACCTCTATTTATAGGAGGTGATGGAGCAATTTTACTATATTATAGAATGTTCCTTTAACTACTTAATTCTAGAACTACCCTATCTAGAACATTTCTAGACTATTCACTCTAGAATACTCATTCTAGAGATCTTCCTTCAATTCTCTATAACTCCGGAATATTTTAGATTTTTCTTCACTTGTATTAAGTACATAATTAAGTTGGTGATGAATTCTTAACACTCCCCCTCAACACCAACATAATTTTCCTTTGCATCCGTTGTGAGCGATTCTTGTTTTGCAAGCATCATGGTGTCGATGTCTTGTGACAATCTCTTCCTTCATCGAATTATTTCGATCCCTACTCTTTGAAGCTTCTTCAAAGGTAGTAGCATTTTTATTGTAAACCACCTCTTCTAATGTTGCATTTATATACTTGGCGTTCGAGCATTGCAATCGTGACTTTCTTCTTAGTTGAGGTTGCAGAGCTTCTTGGACTTTTTCTTGCAATAGTTATGGAGTTTCATGTACTCTTGTTTTCCATGAATTATTATTTTTATCCTTTTGAAAATATCTCCTTTGTATGTGAGTTATATTTTTCACATACCTCGTGTTCTTGTTCACTCTCACTTCTTTGTCCTTCTTCTTCAAGTTTATATTGTAGATCTTGCTCTAATTTCCTTGAATCTGGCAAGGAGACTTCGTTGTACCACCATGTAGGTGCTTCATCAAGTACCACATAAGTTGTCTCGGTTGGCATGCCGTATATTGATTCAAACCTTCTCCCTTTATTATTGGTGTGCTTGTAACTTTTATGTTTCGATATACTTTTATGGAATTTGGCCCAAACAAGACATAGTTACCAGAAACTTTTAGTTGTGATACAGATAATAAATTCTTCTTCATACCTGGAACATGGTAGAAATTTTGAAGTTCCACTTGTCTCGAGATGTAATGAGGCATGACCACCATTTTTCCAATATGATTTATTGGCATTTTTGAATTATTTGCAGTCACCACTACTTGACCGCCTTTATATTCACTCATATTGATAAGCTTTTTTTCATCACCAGTCATGTGATTGGAACATCCTGAATCAACAATCCAATCTTGTTCATAATCGACTAATTTCTCACTCACAGTTGCAAGTGCAATCTCCTCTTCTTTGTTAGAGTGACAAGTGACAAGATCCTCTTGTTGATTAGTTTCTTCAACTGCATAAAAGGTCTCGAAATCCCAAACTTCTTCTTTATCTTTCTTATTTTTACTAGAAGTTGCTACATTACCTTCAGCTTTCTTGTACCAGCAGTCTCTCGCATAATGTCTCTTCTTTCCACAATTGTAGCACTTCTGCATTTGCCAGTTGTTGAAGCCTTTCGCCTTCTTGTTTTGTTGTTGAGTTCTTTTATATTGGATCTCTTGGTCTCCCCCCGGATGTTAGGTTCTCTCCGCTTCTCTATTTTGATAAGCTTGCCTTTTGCTGAAGAGTGTCTTATATATCTTCGTCTTTTATTGTAAGACTTGATATGGTTTCGCCAAATCTTCTTTATTTGCCAACAGATTTTCCAACGCAGATAAAGTTGGTTCTGTGGCCTAACCTCGTGTGGCTGTAATTATGCCTTTGTACTCCGTTCTTAGACCATGAACAATAATTCTCCTCATTCTTGTCTTTATGATAGCATTCTCTAGATCTAATTTTGATATTTCATTTGATAAAGATTTCACCTTTGAGAATTATTGTCCGATTGTCATATTCTGATGAGAGATTGACAAAAGCTCATTTTTAAGCATTTGTAATCTCGCATCATTCTTTTTTGTAAAAATCATCGCCAAGATTTCCCAAGCTTCTTTGGGTGTCTTGACATTCTTAATTCGTTGTAGGAACTCATCCTCGATGGTTACAGTGAGAGCAAACATCACCTTTCTAGCTTTGACCTTCCACCTTTTTGCTGCTTTAGTATCTGTAGGTGGTGTGGTGTCTGATCTAGCAATGATATACCATAATTCCTGACCGAGAAAGTAACATTGCATTATCGTGCTACATGATCATTAGTTGCTTGCGTTGAGTTTCTCAACGCTATAAAAAGTGCTTGCGAAGTCTGCCATTGATAAGTGCCTCGCAACTTGTAGCCTCCGACAATAGCTTGTAGGTTTTTCATTAAGTTCCTGCCTCGCTCTTTATCCACCAGGCTCTGATACCACTTGTTGGATATTTTTGAGTGTGGAGACGGCGGGCACTATCGATTTCTCACAAGTTAAATTTTATTATATCAAAGTAAGAACCTGCTTCGGTCTTACAATCTTTATCACACTTGTTGCTTTCTTCAGCAACACTCTTTACTTGAGCACTCACTCTTGCTTGCTCTCTTACTTTCTTTCTTGATTTGTTAGTTTGTTTCTTCCTTGGTTGCATACAACTCAAATGGACCACCTCTATTTATAGGAGGTGATGGAACAATCTAGCTAAGCATATTTTTCTACTATATTCTAGAATATTCCTTTAATTATTTAATTCTAGTACTACCCTATTTAGAACATTTCTAGACTATTCTCTCTAGAGTACTCATTCTAGAGATCTTCCTTCAGTTCTCCATAACTCCGGAATATATTCTAGATTTTTCTTAACTGTCTTAAGGTACATAATTAAGTTGGTGATGAATTCTTAACATTAGGGACCACACCCTTTTGTAGTAAGGTATACACCTTAGTGTCTTGATGACTACATTGATGCACCAACTAAGCAAAATGCGACGTTCAACCTGTTTTTCGCTAAACTTTAGAGCTTAAGCGCATCTTAAATAGGTCTTTGACAACACAGGTATGTGCATACAATTTTCTTTTGCTAATGCTTAAAGTAATTTTAGTCATTCGCTCTTTAGGGTAAACTTGATGTTTCCAATTCGAGAATTCAAGTGTATATTTTCATTAACAAAGAACCAAATTGAATTGGAAGTCATAAGTTTTGTTAAGGATCTAAGTAACAAGTTTAGTGTGGTGGATCTCAAATGTTTAGTAATCTTCTAGATTATGGAATTCCATTTTTACAAATTTTCCATACATACCAAACCATCCACTTTTATATAGAATTCCACTTTGAATATAATATGTTTGATATTTCTTTTATATCATAATATGAACTTTAGTAGTCAAGATATATTAAGCTAATTGGGTATCAGTATATTATCTATCAAAAGGAAAAGAAAACACGATATTAAACTTTTGACGTTTGTTAAATGTCCTATTGGTAAAAGAGATGAACTAGTTTTGAACAATCCTCACCTCATGACGTAGATATTGGGGTTCATGAGTTATGTTTAGATTCATTTTGTTACTATGATAGTAGAGTCAGATCCATACCTATTTTTGTTTTTTCTACTAGATCTCAAGTTGTATTGTATATATTCAATGATGAGGTATAACGTTCTAGTTTTGGACACCACAAGTGAATAAGTTTCGGGATCCACCAACAAAGTAGAAGGTATGACAAGAGAAGAGGAGAGGAGAAAAAAGGAAAAAGGAAAGTAAAGAAGGAAAGATATGGTGAATTTTTTCTCTCTCTCTCTCTCATGCTTTATTAAAAGAGTGCATCTCATTCGCTATGTCCGGTGGCAACAATACCGCTACAGTACATGGGGTTAATTAGACACCAATATAGTTTACTTATACGGGAATCTTATGTATATGTTGTCAACGTGTCTAACTATCTTTATGAAAAAACTTAAGCTATTAAAGGGAACATATTTTAATTACTTAAATTATGTTTTCAACATCCCTCGTCATGTGGAAGCATGAACCATGCACATGCTTTTTGATAATGGGTTGTTGTGAGGCTTGATTTCACCACCTCTATATGCGCTAATACTATGTTGAATTGTGTAATTATATCATCTAAAAGTTTAAGATGTTAGATAACACTTCATTTACTTATTTACATATAACACATGATGCGAGAGAAAATAATTTCCCTACGGACAAACACTTTGCTATCTACTTCAGATTAGCAAAGTGATCATTGAATAACTTGGATGTAATTATGTGGTTGTGTTGTTTAAAGAGTAAGCAAATTTTAACTTTCTCATGTGGGATTCAAGATGTTGGTAGACCTAAAACTAGTGGATTTGACTAAATTTGGACTTGTGAATTTTCCATACAGAAAAAAGTGTAGTTTCAAATATGGTGATTACTAAATAAAAAGAGACTAATTGACTTTCCTACAAAAAAATGGCATACTATGACCAAGACAATCAAAATAAAGCATTTGAATAGTTCCTTATATTAAGTTGATAAAAATCTTTTTATAAAATAGTATTTTAATAAGTTTTTAGATTAAAAGTTTTAAGTACGAAAAGGTGGAGAGAACTTTTGAAGGTATAGAGATGATGAATTTATTAAGTTGAGGAGAAACCTCATATCCATTATTTTCTCTTAGTGCAACATGAAGTCTCATGTTGTGTAGAAGATTAGATGATTAATTTATAGGGTTTTCCTTTTGGTATACTTCTTGCATTTAAATGCCTATTGACTTAAACATTAATGAAATTATTTATCTTGTGAAAAGAAAGTATAGAAAATTTAGTAAGGCATTGCATCACGTATGAGATATGAACGTAAGTTAACTTATTAACTTGAATGCTTGTATATAGAATTTTCCATTCTAGGAATGCCTTTATAGATGGATTCAGAAGAAAATAGATAAATGTTATTAAAGAAAAGAGAGTGCAAGAATCAACTTTTATTATTGATGAGTTAGATCCTAGCATTTCTTACTTGGTTCACAAATTATTTTCCTATTAAAGTCTAAAAAGTCTCAGCAACAATTTCCTTGAGTGAAACTGGAAAAGATTGAAGAGTTTAGATCTAAAGTTTATCGTTCTTGTATGATGTATTCTTTATTCCAAATGTGTTAGATCATTTATTTGTCACTTGGAGTGATGATGACATGTAACGATGTGTATATGATTTTGTGCGGCTCTGTAGGCTTCTCATGAGAAGATAATACCTAGAGAACAACAATATACCCAGAGAACTAATGGAAAAAAATTCTCTTTTTATATGACATTAGAATGGTGATAAGATTAGTACAACAATTTGATCCTGAGAATGTCTCTCTGAGTAATGTTGTTGTTGGATCCTGAGAATATCGGTTGATAGTTGTACTAGTATAGAAAAACTAGTAAGTGAAGATATTAGTGTCTTCTATTGAGTACATATATGAGTTTCATCTTTTTTAGTAGACTATGGTGCTATAAATGGTATAGAATATTTTAATAAGTGATATTGAATCAACACATGACTAGACTAGACTACTTTTATTATTTCCCCTTCATAGCTAACTAAAGCTGTAGTTCCTCAATAACTGATCTTTCTCAACAAAGTCTGGTTTGTCCTCTCAACAAACGTGGGCTTATTGAAAAAATGTAGATGAAAAATGTAAATCATTTCAACACTCTTTTTGACAATATTGACTCCTTGCAGCGGGAAAGAGCTATACTCATAGTCATATATGTTCTACTGTTCTAGCACCATCTTAGTGCTGCTGTTTTTTATTAATATAATTGAAGTATCGAAAAAGTAGAATTATTTAATATCCTTCTGGTTTGGAATGACAATGTTAAGGTTTCTGCATTCATACCGAGTTACTTCACCAGCCCTTCCATCAAAACATGGAAGCACACGTTGATGTCATGGTATATGTAATCCTGTATGATATTTGATTGTATATGTAATTGTATATTTTCTAAAATAATACTGTATAATAATGTTTATGACGGCATAATAAATGTAGACCCTTTGCTTATATACCTTATTTTGCATTACAATATGCCATTCTGTTAATATTAAGTAATGATGACCGTATAATAATGTTTATGACTGTATAATAAATGCAGACCCTTTGCTTATATACGTGATTTTGCATTATAATATGTCACTCTATTTACATCAAGTAATGATGAATTTTTTATTTTTTTTAAGGTCCAACTGCCCGAAGGAGTCACACCATTTATGCATATTACTCAAAATGAATAGTTATGGAGAAAGTGAGTTCAAATCCTTTCTTTGTTTCTTTTAATGATGATTTTCCTGTCAATTAACTGCATTCTTTCTTTTGATAATCCTTAAACTTGAAGTTCATTTTCATACACTTGTTGCTTGTGCTTCTGAATTGTTGTTACATTGTCTACAATTGTGAGTACCACTTGGATGATATATTGATTATGGTCCAAACAATTAATCTGCGTATCTACGATTTGGATACTATAACGATGAAAAAGAGATTGGTTATTGCATTATATTAACATTACCAATACCAATTTCCTTTTTAAAAAGGGATTAGTTATTACCATTGTTTTCACCTCTAAAATAAAGCTTTCAAAAACCACTAATAAAAAAAAGAGATTAAACTTCGATAAACATTGTATCTTTTTTGATGTTGTGCCAAGGATGTCATGGAATTACGAATTCAATGACAAGAAAATGAGTAAAGAAGAAATTTGAACTGCGGATTGTGATTATCTGATCAAGCTTAAAAGGAAGAACTTTTTGTGAGTTGAAACTAGTGTTTAATAGTGCTTATATTTCATTTTTTTTTCTTTGTTCTATAAGATGAGACACAAAAAGTTAGTTTCTTTTTGTAACAGAGAAATAAGTTCTTGTTTCAGTCCTTGGAAAGTTTTTTTGTCCTACTTCTTGTTATGTAGTTTATAGCTTTTTGACTTCCAATAGTGCATGTGTAGGAAGATGTTTGAATTTATTAACAAACATTGAATGTACACCGAGATACTGTCCGTGTGGCGACACTTGCAGAAACCAGGTAAATTAGATAGTTCTCTTAATTAGTTGAACGTTACTCTGTTGTTTCTCTTTATTAGTTTACTTTTACAATGGTCTTATCGATTTCTAAATTTACAGCAGATTTCATGGATAGTGCACCAAATTTGTGTTACAATCATGTGTTGAGAAAGAGTGAAAGTAGTTGTATTTTAGAACTTATATGACAAGCTCAAAAAAGTATTGTCATGCTATTACCTTTCCTATTATTTTTTTTTGTTATTTTTTTCCAACTTTGATATGGGCAAAAGTACAAGTTTGAGTTTGGCATCCCAAATTTTGACATGATTATGGGGTTATAGCAGTGTAGGATTGTTCTATTAAGTACCGCCAGAAAAGGGGTGGGGTGAGGGTCCAAATTAGCTCAAAAGCTAACTGAACACGGTGTACAATTTATGCTACCATCGCAAATAAATAATGGTGTTATCAGCAGAAGTTAAATGATTAATTCTACGACTATTGTTTCTCATATAAAAACTCTTTTATGCAGTGTGATTATGCAGATCATTAAGCATTCTCAGATGAAGAGGAAAGGGAAAAGAGGATCTCCTTGCCTCAAACCCGTTCAATAGTTAAAGAAACCATGACGACTGCCATTTACCATTATAGAATACAAATCGTTGGAGATATAATTATGGATAACTTTAACCCAATGCTCAGAGAATCCAAGATGCCTAAGAACAAGGTAGAGTCAAGTCTAGGAGACTTTGCCATAAGCTTTAATCATATCTAGCTTCATCATTACATTGCCACCCCTGATATCACTAAAATATTACTGGGCAAAAAGAATGTTTCCAGTAATGGCTCTGCCTTTGAGAAAGCTACTTTGATTCCTGCTCCCAAGGCCTAGCTCGAGTGACAAATGGTGGAGGATTTGCGACTTAGGTCGCAGGGTGTGTTTGGTAATGAAGGAAATGTTTTCCCAGAAAACAAGTTGATATTTGACTTATTTTCTCATGTTTGGTTGGTGATTAGAAAAAAAAATTCAATTTTTTTTTGTGTTTGGTTTTGAATGAAAAATATTTTTGAGAAATATCTTTTATTTTTTACTAGATAGAAAATAATTTTTGAAATTGAAATATTTTTAAAAACAAGTTTAAAATTTTTTTGGGGTGGAAAGGGGGGGG